>NC_051407.1:44307932-44308171 GCF_015228065.2 Penaeus monodon
CGTGCTACCACAAACCGCTTTTTCCGTCCCAAACCAAACTCCCGGGCTATTGCTCTTGCTACCCCCTATTGCAGTGCTCGTTTTTCTACCCCCCCCTATTGCTTTTCCCCCGTGCAAACCACTACCCCGGCTATTGTTTCCCGTTGGCTTAAACCATATTGCTAGTGCCCCGTGCAAAAACCACTTTTGGGGGCAATTGCCCCGTGCAAAACCACTATTCCCTATTTCCCTCGGGGCAA
>NC_051407.1:44308319-44308566 GCF_015228065.2 Penaeus monodon
CGTGCAAACCATATTTGAAAATTGGGCTCGTGCAAACCCTTTATTCCCAATTCCCTCGGGGCTCCCCACTATTGCTTTTGGGGCCCCCGTCCCTACCATTTTTTTTTTATTCCCCGTCCCTTCCCCACTATTGCTTTTTGCTCGTGCAAAACCCACAAATTCCCCATTGCTCGTGCTACCATTTTGCAAACCCCCTTCCGTGCTACCACTAGCAAGGGGCCCGTGCTCCCCACTCCCCAAACCCCCC
>NC_051407.1:44309265-44309756 GCF_015228065.2 Penaeus monodon
TGAAATTGTCGTGCTCTGTAGTGATTTTGAGAGGATAAGGTCTGATCCATTTTTTAAAAAAAAAGTAATGTAACAAAAAAAGAATAAAAAATGGGGGTTTTGGGGTAGGCCAAAAAAACAAAGGTAGAATGTTACTTTTATTTAAAACAAAGAAACCAAAAACACAAAAAAAATAAAAAACATAATAAAACCACTAAAAACGGAAAATATAAAATTTAAAAAAAGCTGGGATTTTAAAACAAAACAAATAAAATTTAAAAAACCAAAACATAAAACAAGAACCCCAAAATAAAAAAAGAAATGAGACACAAAAAAATAATAAATTAAAGATGCTGGAAACGAAAATAAATACGGTACAAAAAAAATAAAATAAGACGGTCGCAAAATAAATTAAAAGTCCATATAAACATTGAAACGTCTTCCTTATTATTATTCCCTTTTGGTTTCTGGGCCAAAAAACAATCACTCTATTAACTTTTGGTCGGTGGGTT
>NC_051407.1:44309984-44310145 GCF_015228065.2 Penaeus monodon
GAGCAAAAATAAAAGTTAAAAATAGACACACAAAAGGGTTTAAAAAATCATGAAAAAAAACCAGAAATACAGACAAACAGAAAAAAACAATTAAGGACTTTAAAAAAACAAAACCCCAAACCCAAACTAAAATCAATAAAAAGTATAAAATAAAAATTGTT
>NC_051407.1:44310249-44316641 GCF_015228065.2 Penaeus monodon
AATACCCACGGGCACGGGAGCCCGAAGCTCCGAAAAAACGTAATACGGGAAAACCCTACCCGTAAAAGCCCCTTTCGTTTTGATCAAAGCCCCCCTTTTTGACCAAAGGGTGCCCTGGCGAAACAACACGAGAAAAACGGGAACGCTGGGCAGCGGAGGACTAGAAAAAACAAGCCCCGGGTCTCACGCATAACAGTACATCGCGAACACTCACAGGACAGGACAGGATCTGAAAAAGTAGAGTCCGCTTGGACCGAGAAACAGGCCATAATAAAAAAGGGGGCATGCATTTTCAAAGTCCGTAAAAAATGTTCGCCGGATCGAGCCCGGGGAAAAAAAAAAAACCATTCATGTTTAAATCAGAACCTTTCCCCTTTTTAAAACCCTTCACCATAAAAGCCATTCACAAAAAGCATTCCCAAAAAACCCATTCACCATAAAACCTTTCACCATAAAAACCCTTTCCCCATAAAAGCCTTACCATAAAACCCTTTTCCCCATAAAAGCCATTCACCAAAAAAAGCATTACCAAAAAAAGCCATTCCCATAAAAGCCATTCACCAAAAAAGGCAAAAAAATAAAAAGTACAAGTAACATAACGGTTCGACTTACTTTTGGTATCAGCATGAAAAAAAGGTACTGGGTTTTCTAAAAATGAAAGTGTGTACATTAGCATACAACTTTATAGAAGACAAAAAAAATTTTCAATATAGTAATAGTACACAATCACTGAGCACTAGGGTTTGGTAAATGCAAGTGACCACGCACCGGTCGGGGGATGGGTCGAGTTCGGCCCTTTTCTTTTGAATGTTTTGCACTGAAACCCATGCCGGCTGAACGGGCAGCAAGCAAGGCAATAGAAAGGGGCCCTCTGCTTCTAGATGAATTTTTCATCATCTACCGCCTCATGTGGAAGATGAAATTTCCCGGGGGGTGGATAATAGGGTTTCAAGTAATTAGCATGAACTCTACGCCACGAGCTTGCAAACAGACCCTTATAGGAATACAAAGGCCCTAATTTCTTGAGAACACGGGTGGGCCTTCCAACGGGGCGAAAGTTTGACCCCTGATCCCTTTGGAAAACCAAGTCCTTCCCTTAAAAAGACAGAGTTCCTAAATTCCGATCTAACCCCTGGTCCCCCCATTCGAGTTTTTCCTGCATGCTTCCTGAGAGCAGCCCAGGCTAACTGCGTCTGGCCGAAAGATAAATGGTGCGGCATCATTTTAGCCCGGTTATAGTCAGCCCTAGGGGATAGTTGGGTGCCTGGAACAAATTAATGGCTGGCCATTACAGGCGGTGTATAGAGTATTTAGAGAAATCCCCTGAGGAAGGAATCATCCCATAATATGCGGGCCGGGCACATGAGCAATCAGAGCTTCTTTACCACTTTTTGGTTTTTCTCCCATACCATTTGTTGAGGATTGTACGGTAGGGTCAGTTAAATTTTTTTTGGAGTTACGGCAAACAAAAGCCAAGAGGTTGTTTTTAAAACTTCCCCCCCATCTTCTGAATCTAGTGGGGGCCCCATACACTGTGACAAAACTGTCAATGAATGCATGGAAATAGTTTCAGTCGTTATCACCAGAGGTTTTAATCCACGTAAGGGGTTTAAGTGGTCAACTATCACTAAGGGTTTAAAAAATTTTTCCTCTTTCCTCTGTGGAAATTTGAATCAGGTCTGGGGAAACCCCCTTTTAAAAAGGGGGGGAACTTCTGGCGCTGAGTAGTGGTGCTTTTTTGTGGAGAGCCTTTCTTCATTGGCAGTCTGGACAGGTTTAAAAAAAATGTTTGAAAAAGGAGATTTTGGGGAAATAGAACTTTTTTTGGGTTTTATTAAATGTTTAAATTCCCTGGATGTGCGACAGGGGTGAGGATGGGACAGAGAATGCTGATTTCTCAAATGGCGGGGGCACCACAACCCTGGAAAATCCGGTCATGAGTCCTGCAGAGGGTACAAGCCCCCTTTCCCAATTTCAAATTCAGCAAAGGATGTGGTAATTTGCATTTGGAACTAACCCACCATCGGGGGATCAACTAGCTGTCCCCAGGTGGGGGTCTTTAGCTGTTCTGAAAGAAAACCAGTGGGTCTTTATTCCAGATCTCTGGGAAAAACCACAGCTTTTCAGCTTGATATCATATCGGGAAAACAGGGTGTATAGCCCTTTCTTAAGAGATATCAAAGTTAAAATGTTGCAGGTCAATACACCATCGGACATCCTTTGGATTTTTGGTTTCCTGGTAAACACATAAACCAGAGGGGGTGACGGATACACCGTGAATTTTCTGCCCATAAACAAAAGGGGTCAAAGGGCCCCTTACTGCCTCAAACAACGAAAGGCCTCACTGTCAGTGGCACTGTAGGAGTTTTGGCCATTTTTTTTTTTGGAGAAATACGCTACAGAGAGGTGGGGCCTTTCGCATCACGCTGATAAAAATGCACCAATAGTTTTTTTGAGGCTCACAAGGGCCCCAAAGGGGTTTATTATAATTAGGGTTTGCAGGGTGGGGGCAGACACCAAGGCAGATTCGGCTTTCAAAAGATGTTGGCATTCCTCAGCCCAAAAAAACTTGGTTCTTCCTTCAATAAAAGTCAAAGGAGCTGCTAACCTTTGCGAACCATTATATCCCGAGGGAAAAAGAACCCTGCAGCACCAAGGAACGGCGCACTCTCGTAATCTTCGGGGGCCATTTTGTATAGAGTTAGTTTTGGGATAGGACGGACCCTTTCAGCTGACTTTCAAAGCCAAGAAATTTAATTTCTGTAGGCTATCTCGTTTTTGGGGGGTTAAAAACGCAAACCAGCTCTAGTAACAATTAAAGAGTCTTTTGTAAATGCCGGGTGCCCCTCTGTACTCTGCTAAAAATAACCACACATCAAGTAAGCAGCTGTGGGCGACCTAAGAGGAAGACAATATTTATTAATAGTTTCTGAAAGGTTGGGGGGCGGTTTCAAACCTATGGCTTTGTTGAACTGCCCCACACGAGCCCCCCAAATAAATGCGTCTTAGGCGATCTTGAGGTTCCACAGGGGTTGCCCGTAGGCAGAACGGCATCAATGAGGGAAAATGCCCCTGTTTTCAAGTCATCAAAACCGTTGTATTGGGTAAGGGGAAAAAGGTCAGACGTGTTATTTCGTTTATGTAGGGAAACGACACAAAAACCTATGTCCATCCCTTTTTAGAACGAGAACCATGGGAAAAACCCAAGGACTTGTGGAGGGTTCAATAACACCCGCCTTTGGGCCCTTGATAAAACGGGTTTCCCAATAGTCAATCGGGCCGTTTTTGGTAAACCCCCACGCCCCGTAAAAGTGGGAAGGCCCCACCTGTTCGTATTTTTGTGGGTAACACCAGGGGTGTCCCTATGCCTAGTTAGCATGAAAAGTCAGAGAATATCAAGAGACCGAAAAATTTTTTCTCGGGTCCTCCAAAGATCTAAGCATGGCAATTTATTTTGGGTTTTCTAAGAAGGGAAAGAGGTTTTTAAGGTGGGGCCGACAACATCACGGGGTTCCCCTTTACAGCATTAAAACCAGATGGCTGCATTGTGGGTGTTTTATGAAATTTGAAATTTTCCTCAAACCGGGAAGTGGGGTAAAGAAAAATCCACAGGGACAGGGTCAAAATTTAGTCAGGAAAAATTTGGAATGCTTCGCGTAACCAAAACCCTTGGCCCGTTGTAAATCAAAGCCCTCTTCATCCAAAGTCAAAATGGGGTTAACGACCTCTTCTAGTAGGGAGTTGGACACAGGTAAGGGGGCGGCGCAGCAGCATAGCATCCGAGGGTGGGAACGGGTAAAGGGGGCGGGGGCGGGGCAGACAGCATCCAACGGACTGGACACAGTAAGGCGGCGGCAGCAGCATCAGCATAAGGACTGGAACAGGTTTTTAAGCGGCGGGAGCATCAGCATCCAAAGGACGGACACAGGTAGGAGCGGGGAGCTCAGCATCCAACGGACTGGACAAGGTTTGCGGCACAGCACAGCATCAGCATCCAACGGATGGAAAAAGGTAAGGCGGCGGCAGCCAGCATCAGCACAACGGAGGAAAAGGTGAGCCACCCGATTTACCTGCAGTACATTTTCAGTGGTTTAGGTGTTGGGTTATAAGAGGGGGCGACTTGACCAAACGGTAGGCTGCAAGCAGAGTCCCCCTTTAACCTAAGTGGCTTATTGCTGGTATTAACTACCCCGAAGGAAGTTCCATTAGTCGGATAATCCCAAATTTTTGGAAAAACTAAAGATCATTAGAAGGCTCAACCAAAATTGTTTGCTTTTCTAAGTTAGGGGGTATTTGCAGAAAGGAAGTGACCCGATTTTTGGGTTAGGGGGCTGTGAGAAAAAATCAGTTTGGGGGGGTACATTTTCTTTGATCATTTTCCCCCTTTAGTCTTGCCGATTTTCAACTGTTATCGAGATAGGGCAGTTGTAAAAGTTTCGGTACTCTAACCCGTCAAATAGCAAAAAAAGTTTTGTGGTGGGACTTCTTTGGGAAAGACAATAACTAAAAGCCTAAAAGTCAAACCCAAAAACAAACACCGGAAACAGATCCTTGAACAACACAAACCCCATGAGCGAAGCTTTTCCCCAGATAAGTGGGTTGGGCATCCCACTACCCTGTAATCTAAATGGTTCCAGACACTCCCAAAAATTCCTACTTTGGTTAAAAGAGATTTTTCCGTGGGGATGCTTAGCAGTGTTTCTTTTCTTCCCGTGTCTAAGGCACCTTAATTGCACCCTCACTGTAGATGAATCATGGGTCTACCGTTGTCTAGATTTCGGGAGCAGTTTTTTGGGGCCCGATGAGAAGTTGTCAGGTTCAGTCCCGGGGTCGGTTGACCCGATATTGGAAAGGGGAAATTTTTCGATTAGTCCAGATGACCCAAAACCCCAGCTACATACCCCTTTTTTCTCTCGGGGAGTCACGGTGGAATGTCCTCGGTGGCGGTGAAAAAACAGTATGGTTGTTCACCAACGCGCAGTTTTTTGTTCATCTTGTTCTTGAGCCCTTTTAGTCTGGGGGCTGTAAACCTGGGTAATACCTAGAAACCTGTTGGGGTCTTTGGGGATACCCCCTATACGTGTTTACAGTGAGTTATCAAGTGTTTCTATCCTTTGCCTGCAACACTTTCCTGTAACCCGAATGGTAAGCTTCAAGAAAGTTCTTTTAATCAGATCTCGTGGCCCATTGTGACACCGGGCAATCCCTCAAACTGAGAGGACAGCATTTCAATTTTAAGAAGTAAAACCGTGGGGTTTTGGGAAACCCTGAGTCGTTTTTTAAAAAAGCTGTCGTAAAAATTTGGGAAAGGAATTGTTCCGCAAAATTGTATCAAGACGGGCAAAAAGGGGCCAATCTTGGGGATCACGAACAAGGGGGGGTTGAAACCTTTTTGCATCTCCTCGGCAGTGTATTTTGCAGCAGGATTTTGCACCAACACCCGAAACCGCAGTTCAATCTGGCGAATCAGTGGTCACCTATTGTTCCCTTTTAAAGCATCTGTGCGGAGTTTTGCTTCAAACAACGGAAGCGGGGCCGGTTCAGAGACAACACAGGTGAAGGTTTACGGGTTGGTAAATGAGGGCAGCAGATTTATCCGATATTGGGGGGTACGTTTCGGGGTAGGTCTTTGGGTTTGGCTGGATCCAGTGTGGTACCAAACCCGTCAGATCTTGGCCCCCCTTTATCATCAGTATCTTTATCCGTTTCAGACTGCATCGGGTTTAGTAATACCTAGGAGGATCGTAACTAATTGGCGGTTCACAACGTCTCGAAGGCTAGCACACTCAGATCAGGGGTATTTTTGTCACCAAACTCCCTTTCCCCGGCACCAATTCACCATCTGTGCACAATGTTTTAAAAGGGCATGCATTTATCCTTTGGTTGGCTGGCATTTTTGCGCCTCTGCTCCTTTAACGTTGGTTCAAAATCGGCTCTCGAAAAATTTGGGGTTTTTCTACCCCCAGCTCCTTTTTTTTACTGGGCCCTCCCCCATGTTCGCCGATCGTGAAGACGTTTTGAAACTAAGGGGGAAGCCAAAAACACGTCATGACGGGGCACCCGATCAAGACCACTAAACTTTTCCGAAACATACTGCAAGGAAACATTCGAATTATGTTAAAGGCATGAAAGCCATATTATAAAACATAAAAGGATTTATTAAAGTAAAAAACATACGTATGCAATACCAAATAAGAGAAATAGTATAAAACAAACATAAAAAAACGATAAACAAACGGATTACAGAGATAAAACACAATAAAAGTAAAGCACAAAAAAACACATGGATTACAAAACATAAAAAAATAAAAAAAAAAAACGCAAAAAAAAGAATCAGAACATAAACAAAAATTAAACCCAAAAATCGGCCCCAGTAACTAAAACCCGGGTTT
>NC_051407.1:44316681-44317208 GCF_015228065.2 Penaeus monodon
CTCTGGAAACCGTCAAACAAACGTACAAAAAAACTGCAATCACGCAGCTGCCCCCTTTTTTGGGTGTAGTGATTTTTAGAGGTAAGGTCTATCCACTTTAAAAAAAAAGTAATGTAAAAAAAAATGAATAAAAAATGGAGGTTTTTGGGAGGCCGAAAAACAAAGGGAGAATGTCTACATTATTTTAAACAAAGAAACCGAAAACAAAAAAAAAAAAACATAAAAAACCCCTAAGAACGGACAATATAAAAACTATAAAAAACTGGGATTTAAAAAAAAACTAATGAAATTAAAAAACCGAAACAAAAACAAGAACACAAAATAATAAAAAAAATGAGACAAACAAAAATAATAACATTAAAAAATGTAGGAAAAGAAAAAATAAAACGGCTCAAAATAAAATAAAAAATAAAACGGTCAGCAAAAAAAAATCAAAGTTCATATAAACATTGCAAGTTTTCCTTATTATTATTGCCTTTTGGTTTTGTGGCCATAAACAAACACTTACTTAATTTGGCTCGGGGGTC
>NC_051407.1:44317431-44317591 GCF_015228065.2 Penaeus monodon
GAGCACAAATAAAAGTTTAAAAATACGATACACGAAAGGTTAAAATCATGAACTAAAACACAGAAATACAGACAAACAGAAATAAAACAATTAAGGACATTAAAAACTAACACCTAAGCCAACTAAAACTCAATAAAACAGTATATAAATAATAATTGTT
>NC_051407.1:44320667-44320736 GCF_015228065.2 Penaeus monodon
TCCCGTTCATTCATATGTATATGTATACATATTTCAATTTCTTACGATAATTTCTTTCTTTTTTTCCCA
>NC_051407.1:44325294-44325604 GCF_015228065.2 Penaeus monodon
TCGTTAAAGACCCAAAAAGTCTTTTTTTTACTCGATCTTCATTTTTTTTTTAATTTAATGTTTTTTTTTAAATTTTCTTTTATCTCTAATTTTCCCGGGTTTTTTCCCTTAAACTTTTTTTTTGAATATTTTTAATTTTATTTTAACTAGGGATTTTTTTTTTTTCATTATTCTTACAATGTAACTTTTCATTTTAATATGGCTAAGGTTTATTCAAAAATCTTAATAGTTTAAATCAAAATTCTTTCCCTTTTTTCTAACTATTTTAACTAAGAGTCCCTTTAAAACAAAGTCAGACTCCCAAAAGGTC
>NC_051407.1:44326166-44326558 GCF_015228065.2 Penaeus monodon
TTAGTTAAATACAAAACGAACATTCAGAGTGTCGTGTTCTTCAAAACTTAGTGTATGTTACTTTCCGTTTTGTGTGTATATTATTTTGTGTTCGTCCGATGTTTTTTACTACATTGTCTGTATTTGTTTTTATTTTTGTGCATTGTCCGTAATTCCCCTTTGTGCATTTTGGCCCGAAAATTCGTTTTTTTAAATTTATTTTTGAAATGTCTTAAGTATAAATATCTTTCAAAATAAAATGTTTTTTTTTTTCCCCTTAAAGCCCAAAAATGATAATTAAAAGTTTTTAACCTGAAAGTGAATAAAAATAAAAAAAGGTAAAAAAAGCAAACCCCATATACTGAACTAAGCCTCCAAGATCGGTCAGAACACCATAAGTAATTGTAAAAAAA
>NC_051407.1:44326611-44331215 GCF_015228065.2 Penaeus monodon
GGCTCCATAATGTAACTCCAATTGCTAAAACTGACTCATATAAATGGTGCATATCGCGGGGGGTTCTTGTATAGAAAACTACCCAAATTTATTTTCGCCCCCCCGGGTTCTGTTTTTTTAAACGGTTACGACCAATAGTTGGCCTTTTAAATTATAAAGCGTGAAACAACGCTCACTCGCCTATTCAGATTTACACTTTTGTTTCTCGTTTTCAAAAAACTATTAGCATTACGCATTTATTTTTTTTTTAGATTATCCTGCATAGCGATTTATAATGGGCCCATTTTCTTCCCGGGTTTTACAAATGCAAAACGTTAAAAGATTCAGAAAAATTTTGAGATTTTTTTAATGTTTTTAGCTTGTATAGCACGATCTTTTTAAATTTATGTACTTGCTTAACTACACCTATTTAAGCGTTATCGTTTTTTCTGTATGGTTTGTTTTTTTTTTTATTTCGGTACATGATTAGAGAGCGAGCTTTTGTAACTCACTTTTTTTTTCCACCCCCTGCCTGTATATTTAAAAAAAATGCCAATCTTAAAATTTAAAAAGTAGGGAAAAAAACGTTGATTTGGATAAATCAAATATGGATAAACGGACATCAAAAGTATGGGTGACCAGAGGGCGAAAAGCTAACATCCGCCGGGTTAGCCCCCCGTTATTCGAAAGATTTTGGGGGTCTGCATGAGCGATTGGTATACTGCTAAAAAGTCTGATGAAGCATATTAGGAAAAACTGCTACGTGTGTAGGATAAAAACAAGCGCGAGTGGAGTATGAAGAAAGAGGGGGTAGCATGATCGCTTGTAAAGGCGAAAATATAACCGCCTTCTAGATGCCATACCACCTTTTAGTAATATAATGCGGGGAAAATCTGGGAAAGGGGCCTAGTTCTAAAATGCTTTCAAAAAAGACGTTGCTAAGATACAAGTGAAAAACCCAGTGGGGAAAAGCACCTTCAAAATTAAGTAAGATAACAAAGACGCGATCCCGACTTCGACGTAAAAGAAGAAGATAACTTGTCCCGTAGTAAAGTTTTAGAACGTGGCTCAGGCGCATAATCAAAAACCCGGCATGCAGACAGGCAAGGAAAAACCCGCGCACCTTTGAAAAGGAACCGCAGATCTTGTGATAAATTCTCCCAAATTTTTTAAAACAATAGAAACGGGGCCCTCTTTTAAAGTCATTTTTAAGACTAAATTTAAGGCACGGCGAACGCAGCGTTTCTTCTGTAACTTCGCGAAAACGATGAACCGGGACAGACCCCCAAGAATTTCTTGTTAAAAATAAAAGGGAAATAGAATACATGGGTTTGGAAGAGATTCCATGAAAAAGGGCGTCCGGTAGCTTTAAATTGGGTTTTTTTATGAGCGGCTTACCTCAGATATCGCAGATATTTTAAATAGCGTGTGAAAAATTACCCCTCTATGAGATAAAACAAAAGCGAACAAATTATTCTCGTCGCGAACACCGCGAGCCCCCGCGTAACCCTCGTGAACCACGCCTATCGCTGCACACACCCCCCGTCCCTCGCTACGCCCCGTCCCCATACGTTTTTCCCCAATTTTACGAGGTCCTCATGCAAAAATGCAGAAAAAACCGAAAGGAAATGTATGCGGGCTTGTCGCCCCAGACCACAGAGGGTACCGTGTCCCTTTCACAAAGGCGGGGAAGGCCACCTCGGGTCCCCTTGGGCAATTAGAAAAGAGGCGGCTCCTCAGGTTACGTGATGTCGACAGTAACCTATAACTAAAAAAGGCAGAAAGTTTTTTTGGGGGCAGCCCAAATGTGGGAGGAAAAAAGTTGTATTTTTTATCGACACGGGAAGTGCGGTCTCCTTATTAACGCTCATCCTAAACTGGTTTGATTTTTGCCTACGCGCACGTAAGAAAAGGTTGCTTGTGGGTTTAAAGGGGCCCTTTTTACTAGGATGTAGAAGAAGGGACGGGGAGGTCAAAATATCCCCATCCTTAAAGAAACCCCACAATTCACAAAACCATCGTGCCCCATTTCCCGGAGACAGGTATCGACTTTTTTCCGACGATTCAATTTTCACTCGATACAACCCTTTTCCTAGTAAAGTGGTTTACTTTAAAATGAGGAGTACCTCCTGTGACGTTTACAGAAAAACCCTCGCTCGGTATAGCCCACCGAAGTAAACCCCCCTGTAGGGGGGTGGATTTTAAAAGGTTTGTTCGACCCCCACCTGTGTCATACGCTCGATAAAACCCGAGGGTTTTAAAACCCTTCCCCAAAACCGGTGTTCTCCCGGGAAACGTAATAAATTCGCACCAAAAAACTCATAAAATTTGTACACGCTTGTCTCGGCGGAGGGTTTATCCAAAGGCGATTGAAAAATCTAGCCCGGGAACGCCATATCTGGTCGTAAATCTAGCTAAAAAAGTCTAAAAATACGTGGGTTATTTTTTTAACCAGCGTTGGTTGCCAGTTTTCGGCAATCAGTATGCGCAGCAGAAGTAAGCGCCAAAAAAACCCAAAACAGATCTTTTATCAAGTTAGCTCTCAATCATCCCCGTAAAAACACAAGAGAGTTAAGACGGTACTTTTTTCTCACAAAGACTTTGACGAGAAAAAGGTGACATAGGTGTCGTACCGGGTATATCCCCATCACTTCCTACTGGCAATCCCACGCCCAAAAACCAGGCAGTGGAGATTACTACAAATGGAAAAAGCAGCAAATTAAGAGAGTGCCAGAAAATGCAAATGGGGGGTGATAAAACCATCCACTTCACCTTGGATTCCCCTATATCCTATCCAAAAAGAAAGACCATATTTTTAGATTCTGTATGATTTTAGGAATTTAAAAGCCACACGAGGGCCGCTCTTTCCTCTTCCTCAATGGAAAAATGATCGCGGCTCGGGCAGAACATTTTCTTTTCCATCCTAGTGCTCTTTCCGCGTATTGGTCAAAAAGATTTTAAACCCGACGACAACCCAAAGACGCGTTTCAGCGCCAAAATTTGTTGCATTCCCGGCGCTCCCCTAGGGCCTGAAAACGACCGGCGCTACTTCGTTTTATCACCTTTTTTTTGGCAACATACCATGGCTATCGGGGACACGGGGTTATTTATTTAAAAAAACTTTGAGGACCCGTACAAATTTTAGAAGAACTCTACATTTGACGAGAAAAGAGGATTGAAGCTAAACCAAAATAATTCAATTTGGCGTAAAAGAATTAAAATTGTTTGGGTTTTTGTGTCCCCAAAATGGCGATAAAAAGCTCCTAGCTAATGGCCACGCCACGAAAAAGAAAGGGGAAGTCAGGAGGTTTTTGGGTGAAAGGGGTTTCTTCCGGCGCCACATTGAAAATTAGCCCTATCGCCGCGCTGTTAACCTCTAACCCGTAAAGTAAAAAATTTCAGTGGGTAGGAGGAAAGGAAAGCTTTCAGGTTTTAAAAAATGCATTAGTTTCTGCTCCGGCCCTTCATAGACCAAACTTTAATCTCCCCTCAAAATTCTACAGATGCTCTAATGTTCAAAGGTGCGTGCCAAATCAAGCTTGAAGGAAACCGTACCCATGCCTATTACAGTGGGAAGTTAAAGGCCCAAAATCCGTACTGCGCCCCGCGCGAGGCCTTACCGTCGTGAAGGGAAATACGTGCTTTCGATCGTTTTTTTACGGTCCTTTGAGGTTTTTTTGGGATCACCGCCCTCTTACCTTTTTTTTAAAACGCCCCACAGTCCGCGAAGATGCCGGGGGAGTCATCAAATGCTTCTTACAATGTAAAAAAAATTAAAAACCAGGTGCCTCTATCATGTACCGATCTGTTTCACGAGCCAGCCCATAGATTTGTCACGATAACCCCCCAGTTTAGAAAAATGCAGCTGGATACCCCTTAGCCGCGGGTAATGGAATTTGTGAAGGGAAAGGCCTTTGCCACTTTAAAAGATCCCCGCATCTTTAACGAATTCGGGTAAACACGGCGTATTTACCAGTGCGATAATTACCATCTGGCTTAGTGGTAAACTCGTACTGCCACCTAAAGTCCCCTGCACAATGAAAATTTGCAAAATAGCGTACAGCCGGCCATCCGGGATTTTTAAAACCCTATAAAACTAGTAATTTTTTTTGGTTCCCTAATGCTTTGCAATTGCAAAAGTCGTTCATCCCCCCAAACGTGTCAAAAGCGAAGACGATCCTAGGGGGCATGCTCCTCTGGCAGCCATTCCGCTCGGAGGGAGCCATTCGAAGGGTTTTCGGTTGATCTGATTGACCTGCCGGTTGCAAGAAATGGCGACAGGTCTTGACACGTAACGAGTTAACGGTTCATACATTTGGGTCCCCATCCCAAAGTAAGGATGCGCACACAGTCCAACGCCTTAATTTCACCTTTATAACGCTTTTGGGGCCCCCCTTCACACTATTATCAATAATGGACGAATTTACGCGAGTACTTCACACAAATCTGTGAATTGCTCGAACAAAAACGCGAATACCCCCCTATAAACCCCAGCTTCTAACGGCTAGTCAGCATGCCCCCAAAGGGATCAAGATTTTTTGCAGCTTAGCTATTTGGGGTACCCACAAAAACGTGCGTTACCCCCAACCCATTTTCCAAGATCTGTGAAAAACCCGCTCTGTGTA
>NC_051407.1:44334283-44335265 GCF_015228065.2 Penaeus monodon
TCTCTGTACTCTTAACGGGACGCGGTGCCCTTTCCCGTCGGGCTCACAAACCACCACCAGAGATGGCGAGATCGGGGAAAACGTCAATTAATTTTAGCTGCTCGCGACGCCGCGGTCACGGGGAAAGCGAAGGTTGGAAGAAAAGGGGGGAGTTATAGAAGGGGAAGGCTATTCCAGAACTCGGGGGGATCGGGGGTTTTTCGTAAAAACCTCCAGTCAGGGAATGCGGCTTGTCATCTAAAGGATCGGGCCCTTTAGAATTTAAAGAAAGTTGGGCCTTTAAAAAACAATATCGTAAGACTTAAAAATTACGGAGCTAGAGTCAAGGGGTCAAAACGTACCATTTAACATAGATAAGAATTTAAAGTAAATTAGGCCCGAAGGCGTTGGGTTTAAACCCGGAAAAAATGGTTTATTCAGGGGAATTATCCGATGATCCAATCAAATTTTGTTGTTAGGTTTTTTAAAATCCTCAATGCTCGTTCTATTCAGCTAGTTAATTATGTAAGGCTGCCACGATGTAAATTTTTGTTTGCAAGATTCAATGTTTGTCATTAGGTGTATTTTTCTTGTATATATTGTATTATATGTGTATTTTTCTTTTATATTGTATTATATGTTATTTTCTTGTATATTTGTATTATTTTGTGTTTTCCGGGGTTTTTTGTGCATTTCCTTACTAAAAATTGCATTCTAAATGTGTTAATTCTGGCATGCTCTTTTTTTTGTAAGCTTAATGGAACATTAAATTGCTTGTCTGATGTTATATTGCATCAATTTTGCTTAATCGGGATAAAATAACAAACTAGCTTTAAAACCCCCATGTCGGGCATGGGCCCTTTTTTAGGAATTGTAGCACATAGGAAAATGTACTGAGCCCGATCTTTTTTTCCCCCGCATGACCCTCACAGATGTTTCCCGTCGCCAGAGCAGCCCCTCGTGCTGGGGCGTTTGACCTGGCTAGGGCACTGGAAGGGGGGTT
>NC_051407.1:44335538-44335806 GCF_015228065.2 Penaeus monodon
ACGTAAGCTTGACGCTGCAGAGACTAAGCTTTACGCTGCAGAGACGTTAAACTTTTACGCTGCAGAGACTAAGCTTGACCTGCAGAGACTAACTTTACGTGCAGAGACGAACTTAAGCTGAGAAGTAACTTGACGCTGCAAGACGTAACCTTACGCTGGAGAGAGTAACCCTTAAAGGGGAAACCCCGCTGCGAGACGTACCTTACCCCTGCAAGAGAAAATTAACCCCTTGACGCTGCAAAACCAACCCTTGACGCTGGGAACGTGT
>NC_051407.1:44335922-44336223 GCF_015228065.2 Penaeus monodon
TGTTTAAAAAATAACGACCCTTCAGAGGGGGCGTGTTCCTTCACAACTTAGTGTAGTGTTACTTTCCCGGCATGGGTATATATATTTGGTTCGTCCGTATGTTATTCTACATTGTCTGTATTTTTTTATTATGTTTGTGCATGTGTCCGTAAATTTGCTCTTTGCATGTGGTCCGTAAATTCGCTGTTTAATTTGTTTGTAATGTCTTGATAGAAAAATATACTAAATACTTTCAACAAAGAATTTTTTTTTACCTTTAAATCTTAAAAAAATTTTTAACTATCGCTAGAAAATTTAACCT
>NC_051407.1:44336360-44336451 GCF_015228065.2 Penaeus monodon
TTTTTTTTTCTCGCATAAAAAGTAACATCAGAATTTCACCTATAGCGAGGGATGGTGAGGGGGGGAAGGGGGGGCGCCCCCTACTTATAAG
>NC_051407.1:44337183-44337434 GCF_015228065.2 Penaeus monodon
TGCGACTTAGATATAACAAAAATTCAGCGACTGTATGTTCGTTCACATAATATACTTTTTGTAGTGTTCTTTCGTTCGTAACGTATTTTTGGTTGTATTCATTTTGTTTATTTGTATTCGTCCCGTAGTTTTTTTGTCAGCTTATTGTCTTATTTGTTATGTATTTGTCTGTGCATGTACGTCCCCAAAATTCGTCTGCTGATTTTTTTAGCTGTCTATTGTTTTTTAGTATACTAATACCTTTATACGAT
>NC_051407.1:44337497-44337751 GCF_015228065.2 Penaeus monodon
AATGAACAAAGATACAAGCAATATGCAAAAAACAATCAGTAAAAAACCCGAAATAACCCCCCACTCGGGCAAAAACATCACTAAATCTATACACCACGGGCCCTTCCCGGGTGGCGGCTTCCAAAGTTTTTTTTTTTGTTTTTCCTTGAAAAGTGTGTCAGAAGTGCACGGAGGACTACAGGCGGGTGGTGGGAGGAAAGGGGGGGGGGCTGCCCCCTCCACTATAAAACGCTCGCCTGGGGGAACTCATACCA
>NC_051407.1:44354061-44355638 GCF_015228065.2 Penaeus monodon
TTATTCCCTTAAAGAGAAACTGAGAGTATTGGCTAGATAAATAAAGCTATTACGAGAGTAAAAGATGATGCAATACATTAATAAACACGGCAAGGTTACATTGCAAGGGAGCTACTGAGGCTAGGTGATTATTCTCCTTTATTGAAAGTGGTAACTACTGGTAAAGAATTTTTATTCCATGTGCAAGACTTCATTAACTTTTTTCCCGTTTCTTGATGAAATCATAATACGCTCTTCATCAATCTCCACAAGATTGTATATTGAATTCAAGGTTGTGTTCCCAAGGTTTGAGTGTTATCAGTAGCAGTGGTTAATACTGAAGAAGATGTTACGAGAATCTTCTTTACAGTCACTTCCTTTTAGGTTACGCGAGATGGTTTATGAATAAAGTGATGCGCCTGTAACGAACTGTAGATACAGCAGCTAAAATTTTGAAATTTTATATCTGCACTCAACAGAATTCTCGGTCGCAATGTTACAGTACCAGTGACAAAGACGAAATTTACTTCCCTTCCCTAATGCACGGGTAACTCCCACTTATTGTAGAGCTAAATTTCGGGTAACGTGTGCTGGACTTGCGTAACCCCCCGGGAATTAACGTTGATCGTGTCCTTTTCAGGCAGGCCAGGCTTCATCGACCTCCTCATCGTGGAAGCCTGCAGGCATTACCCTCGGGTATGCCTTTAACATGGCATGGTCTGCAGTTACGGGGTTCCATCTGATAATTCATTTCTGAGAATGGAAAAATGATGATACACCTCATTGTTTATTTTTATTATTTATTTTCTGGCCAAAATCTATTTATCCTATATCTGATACACCTGCAGGACGACCACGTTTTCAGACTAATTTGTGAGTGGACCAGAAAGGAAGCTTTCAATCAAACACCGAGGCTTGTCAGTTTTCTCTGGTAAAACTATTTTTGCTGGAAAATGTATCGAGCATAAAATGGCCCGTGAGTAAAGTCCTTAACAAACGTTTTGGATCTTACATTACAAACAAATGTGAAGATGACATTGATATAAAGATTTGCAGGTATGAGTGCAACACTGATTTCGAAATAAGATATTATCTAAAGTTTCCTGTTGATGTACGCTGAGAAGATTTGACGTCACATGGTGCTAAAACGTTCACCTACAGATCTTTTAAAGGTAACAGTGGAACAGATGCAGTCACTCAGAATCATCACAACAGCATACCCCATTTGCACCAGACTGTGGATATTGCTACACTCTACCAAGGAATATTAAGAAGACTTGTGAAGAAATGCTGATGCCAACGTCTATGATCCATCATGTTTCTCCATGGCCATCGTCAGTTGTGCCAGTCAAGAATGAGATAGTAATCTACGTTTTTGTGTAGATTATCCGTAATCTGAATGCTAAAGTAATTCATATCCATTATTGAAACTGATGACAGTCTTGGAGGACTTCTCGTAACACTTATTTCAGTATTTTAGATGCAAGAAGCTACTTACTCGGAGTATAACAGTTGCTGCGAGACCGTGATAAAATTACCTTTCGATGTGTCTAGATATGGCAGTTCAGACGAATGCCATTTTTTGTGTTTGAGACTGC
>NC_051407.1:44355717-44356104 GCF_015228065.2 Penaeus monodon
TCAATCAATATTTTCAACAACATCGAACAACATTGCCATCATCTAAATGAAGCTGAAATTTGAATATGCTGCTTCGCTTTTAAGGGATCTTAAGTTATCTTCTGGGTGTCAGAATTTCTGTAAATGGTATATATCCTGACCCTGATAAAGTCTGGTCCATAATTAACCTTCTCCACCCACAGACATATCTAAGGTTCGCAGATCCTTTGGGAATGCTTTAGGATTCTTTCATCGCCACATTCAAACTTTGCTTGACTATCGCATCTCCATAAGCCTCTCACTAGAACAAGCACCCATTCAAGATGGAATGCAACATGATGCAGCTTTTCGTCAGCTTCAAGCATCTCTAACTACCGCCCCAGTATTGCAAAGACCAGATTCACACGA
>NC_051407.1:44356167-44357327 GCF_015228065.2 Penaeus monodon
TAACTCTGAAAGTAACCCCTGTGGCTATTGCATATGACATAAGTTGAAAGGGTCAGCAATTCATTACAGTATTACTGACTGAAGATCTTGCCATAATTAGAATTCCTTCGGCATTTTGATGCATATCTGTAGGTGAAATCCTTTACATTATAACTGAATCACAGGCATTAAATTTCACTAACTTTCATTAAATTTTCACCAGAATGACTAAGTCTCCACGTAATGTCTCGCTGGTCCCTATGGGCTAATATCGAAAGGGCTAAATTCACCACGTTCCTGGACCCTTCTAACCGTGAATATTGCATTATTGAAACTTTGTCTAGTTGACCCACTGTTTCTTCGAGACCAACTTAAGCCCAGTATGGCAGAAAATTATAAATTTTCCTGAAGGCTCTGTACTGACACAATAACCGTTTCATAGTGGTCTACTTAAGGCACTACAAGAAGGAAGCTATAAGAATTGCCTGTGCTTCTACTATGCAACCCATCCTAGTATTTTTGGGACATACCCACAACTAAAGAACATGTTTTTCACTACTAAGCAATATGTCCATGCCTGTCTTCATGGCCAAAAGTGAAGAGCAACTGTAAAACTAAATGTTTCATAAACTTTCACAAATACCTTTTTGTCCTTCTCTTTTGGACGAGAATTTGGTGGCAGATCTCATTGATCTCCACAGCTCCGTATCATGGAAACCGTTACTTCTACTCCATAATCACCCACAGAAACAGGTATTTGCAACTTATCCTCTTCCAAATAAAGTGCCCAACATGATGATGCCTTTGTGAACACTTTTACACTCTTTGGAGTTCTAGAATGCTGACTACATATCAGTGGATCAGGTTCAGAGGAAAGTCTGTGACATATTGAGTACTAAAATGCATTTAAAACGCCATTTATCCTCAGGCGAACGGCTGTTTGAAAGAAGCAATAGATGTGTAAAAGATGCAATAGCTACCCTCTGCGATGATGCTTAACTTGTAATGGATGACCTGTGTACCCACAGTGCAGTATGGCCCTTAACACTGCACTTCACAGATTATTACTAAGTTTCGTTTTCTTTTCAGTTTGCTTAAGCGTCTTGAGTTACGCCTGCCTTTGGTGTTCGCAGTTGATTGTTTCCACGTCTGTATCCCGTCCCACAGGATCTTGCCTAGTG
>NC_051407.1:44357428-44357493 GCF_015228065.2 Penaeus monodon
CTGCTTCTCCGCGAGGTATCGCCTGTGCTGAACTGAGGCTCGCCGTTCTCGGCCGTGGAGTATGA
>NC_051407.1:44357708-44357992 GCF_015228065.2 Penaeus monodon
ATGGGAAATTCGCTGGATATGGTTTTTGATTTGGTTTTTTCTTGTAATTAAGCACCATATACCTTAACTTGATTTCCTTCTTTTACAATTATACGGAGAAACTACATTCATTGAACCTGAAACCTCCCTAGAAATAATACAGGTATGATGTGGGTACATATCCGTTGGATAATGATTAAGCACAGATTGTGCTGTCGTTACGCTAATACTAATAGACTAGGAAATAACTAATTAAGTCATTAGTAAATCATGAAATTAAAGACTATGTGCAATAACGAATGAGG
>NC_051407.1:44362697-44362776 GCF_015228065.2 Penaeus monodon
TATTCTGTATCTTTGCGCTGATGCTCCGAAGCTCATCCTCCAGACTACCTACATCTAGCTTCCATGCCTATCCATGTGA
>NC_051407.1:44367228-44367376 GCF_015228065.2 Penaeus monodon
GTGGGTGGGGGGGGGGAAAGGGGGAATACTAGTTCTAGGTGCTAAACAACTCATGTCTCACGGCTCATTCGGAGTGCAACGTAGTAGATAATCAGTATAAAAAAATCACTCCCTCCACCATAAAAGAATACCAATTCCGATACATGAG
>NC_051407.1:44371526-44372736 GCF_015228065.2 Penaeus monodon
GAACGCTAAACAACACCGCGTGCAACAATAATAGGTTTATAGTAATGTACGAAATTACAGGATTCAGAAGGAAATTAAACTGATATATGCTCAATAAAGTTTTTATTAATATTTTGTCATTTCACCTTTGAATGTTATTGCAGATTTTATACCATTGGGCATATTGGACATGCCGTGTTCACTGTGATCCTGAGCTCGCAAATTTCTCGACCATATAGGGACTTTCCCAAGTTTCCTTTTCATCTGATTCCAAAATTTTCTCAATCAGATTTGGATCTGTGCTAGGGCCTTGACCATCTTTCGTCTAAATTTGGTGCTCATCCAACTATTCCTTTAATTTTCTTGCTTTTGGGCATGGAGCATCACCTTGCAAGAAATATGCACTGTGTGATTTCTGTAGAATGGTATCAAGTTTGCCCCTTTTAACACCTTCATATATAGATTAATACTCAGGTCACATTTTTTTCTATACAATACAAATCATTAGTTCCCTTTTCCCCACTGAAACACCCCCACACCAGTACACCTGCTGGAAACATCGCAGTTTTTACCGTTTACCGATCGTACGATGAGAACCCAGAGGACGGCGCACCTTCTTCTGTTCTTTAGACACTGTTTTAAAGGTACTCTCGTCGCTAAAGAACAACCCTACTCCAATCTTTCTAATGTCCAGTCGCTGCTTTCGCTTCCTCAGTCAGAAGAGGTTTATGAGCTGCATGACGACAGGGTGAAATGATTGGTCTTTCTTCACTTCGCGCACGAACAACTTTTCTGTCTTTGCATCCGTCTTCCCTTTTCTCCCAAAGCTTATCTTTCTCTCGGGAGTGACACCCGTTTCCCACAACAAGCACGGTCTTCTTCACCCGTCACGGCCTTCCTATCTTCCTGCCAATCTCGCAGGTACTGAATCCCTCTCTGACTAAAGTCATTATATCCCCTTTTCCTTCTTCGTAAGCTTGCTAGAACCCATTAATAATGTAAGGAGAAATATAGGTGAGAAGTGAAATGGGAAGGTCACCAAGACATGAAAAGAGAGGAGAGCCAAGGTTTTCCAAAAAAAGAAAAAAAATGTCGGGAAGGCATCTTGATGACATGTGAGTTGCCAGATGTAATAATACTCTTCTTTGGTTCTAAAACGAATAGTGGTGCTTTACTCGGTGGTTGCGTTGTGATGTTTACAGTTCAAACTTTTTTATTTTTGCGGTGACTG
>NC_051407.1:44373048-44373323 GCF_015228065.2 Penaeus monodon
ACATCCTTTACATGAGTCAAACCTCGGAAGTCTTGGGGGAGGTGGAGAACCCAGAGGACGGCGCACCTTCTTCTGTTCTTTAGACACTGTCTTTTTTTTTTTCCTTCCACAGACGAGGTAACAAGCACCCAGGCAGGCAGCGAGTGGTACCCTCTCTGAGATTTTCCCATCATAGGCGACTCGAAGGGGTGGGAGGAGTATACTACACCGAGACTCGTTGACCCAACTGAAAGCCTACGTCTCTTGTTCTGATCCACACCTACCCGCACCATGGC
>NC_051407.1:44373494-44373651 GCF_015228065.2 Penaeus monodon
GCATTGGTTCCCAAAGTGAGCAGTGGCCCAGTGGAAAGATCAGGTAGGTGGGGAGGTGAAAATGAGACAAAATGATGGCACTAGTATCGATTAATAACTTTTCCTTATTCTTGTGAATTATTTATATATAGCATAACTAGCTTATGGCGTCCATTCT
>NC_051407.1:44373733-44374965 GCF_015228065.2 Penaeus monodon
ACAAAAACGGTGAAATGGGGGAAAGGGCCATCCAGTGTGATATCTGTTGTTACCGGTCCGTGCGTGTTGGCTGGTATCATGTCAGCTGCATCGGATCTTTTACATAGATATACAATGGACTAGTTAACAATAATACTGCGTGGATTTGCAGAAGTTTGGCTCTACTAACACTTCCACTTTCTCTCTCTTTCCTCCATCCAATTTTTAACTCCTTCAACACACTTAAGGAACACAATATAAACAATCCTTTTGCATAACTCCCAGGAGCCCCTCACTCATACACAATCCACCTCCTACATCTTGTAATACCTGCCACCTCAAACCTAAACCTTCAACACCTATGCCCACGTCCTTCACTCTCCCACTCAGTGCCATCTACCATTGCTCTCGGCCCCCTACGACTACTCTAACCTCAACCCCTATACGTCCTTGCACAATTCGATTATCCTCCCCAAACCCTCACCCTCACTCCTTCCCTGCCCCATTCTCCTGCACTCCACCCCCTTTCCCTCACTCACTCCCCCTCCACACTCCTCCCTGTCCCCCCTCCTCCTCCCGCTTGCCCTCTTCCCCCTGTCTCGACCCCAAATCATGACCCAGCACGACCCAGCACCATGCCCAAACACCTCAAACCTACAACTTCTCAACATAAACTTATGCAGCATTATATTTAAAAAGACCAACTCCTCCATACTATAGACACGACCCGGACATCAATAATAGGCACAGATACCTGGTTGACATCAGACATAGACTCTGCAGAAATCTTCCCTCCCCCTTCTAGTATGACAGTGATACCTAGAGACACACCGACTAACATAAGTAGAAGTGGACTTCTGCCAACACAGAATGCTTACAGAACCTTTGCACATCTCTCATTTGCATCACTCCAGACAAATGCATTTGGATAGCAAGACATTGCAACCTTCCCGACATCGTCTGGACCTCTACATCCCCATTTGACCCCACTGACGTCCCAAACCCCATTATCCCCAACATGAACAGGCGCTAGTGACACGACACCTTCATTGACATCATAAATACATTCGCACTCTCACAAACAATCCTCAAACCAACGCAAACTCAAGTCACCACACTCTCCACTGGCGACAGAGGCCCTTCAACCACTGCCCACACGCTAGATCTCTTCCTCAAAAACAACACACTATAGCAAACACCGAGGATGTTGCAGGACTAAGTGACCATATCATTCTTGTTGACGCAAACCTCCG
>NC_051407.1:44378069-44379268 GCF_015228065.2 Penaeus monodon
AATCATAAGGGACATGACGATTCATAGAGACAACTTCCCATCTTCTGACCCCTATTCCTGACCCCTTGATGAAAACTAGAATAGCCTGAAAACACTTCATATACATTTCCATTAAGAATCGCACATCACAAAAACACCTTCGACTAGGTACACACTCCCCTGTCTAAGCAGACATCAAAGAATACTCTCCAGACACATGTAATTATACAGACGCACACAGAAAATCTTTCCAAAAAAACATTTGCCAAAAACATAAAGAAAGCCGAATGTGGACACATCACATCAATATCTCACAGACAATGTAAGAAACAACCATAGACACTTCAAGACGCACAGACAGGACACTACTAACTAACTAACCGAAAAGGCCAAACAGCCCCACCCACCCAACCCAACACTTGACATTAGAACAAATGGAATTCAAAAACTGCTAGAAACACTGAACACAAAAAATCAACAGGACCGACAAAATCCCTTCCTTTTTTCTCAAAACCTGTGCTCCCGTCCTCACCACTATCCTCCAAATCATATTCACACAATCCCTCAGGACATCCTCTCTCTCACCCATCTAGCTTTGTGCAGACGTCACCCGTTTTTTCAAGGCAGATGGCCAGACTGACTCATCAAATTATCACCCCATCTCCCTCATCTTCATTGTCTCCAAAATCTTCGAACATTTCATAAACAAACACATAATGAATCATTTTGACACTAACAACACACTAACTAACACAGCATCGATTCCGTCCCAAACGAACATGCGACTCCCAACTCACTGTTAGTCATCACGACATTTCCAAACTCCTAGACAGATGTGACGTAAAACAGGCAGATGCTATTGTGCTAGAGTTCGTCAAAGCCTTTGACATAATCCCTCACAAAAGAATGACACAAAAACTACAGTTTTACAGAACCACAGGACAAACTCTTCACTGGATCACAGCTTGTCTTTCTAACAGGACTGAACGCATTCTCCTTGCTCTGTGTCTATCTCCTCTGGTGTCCCCCAGAGTGCCATCTTAGGTCCTCTCCTTTTCCTACTGTACATAAATGACCTACTCTCCACTTCTAATTCTACAATTAGACTTTTTACAGTCTCATCTATCGATAAATTAAGACACCTGATGGCAGTAACCTCCTCCAGACTGACCTAGATTCCCTCAAGCAGTGGGAAGACACATGGCAAATGAACTTTCGGC
>NC_051407.1:44379352-44379954 GCF_015228065.2 Penaeus monodon
CAAAGCCAACAGAACACTTAACAGTAGCAGAGACATATATTAGGAAATTAGAAAAGATTAACACTTCAGCAGTCAACAATTACACTAAAACTCCCGGCATTACAACATATCAAACAACAATTACACATGGACACTCTCATAATACGCAGACAAGCACGCAGATTAACAACTGTGTTCAAAATCACAAACAATGAAATTGACATAAATAAACAAGATTACCTACACCTCGCAAACATAACCAATACACGTAACGCTCACGGTTAGAAATAAGTAACATACCACGCCAATACAGATTCTTACAAACACTCACACTTTCCACGCACCATTTGTGAATAGAATAGGCTCCCCAACACATAATACACTCAGACAAAGCAGACACATTTCACCAGCTTACACTAGTACACCTAAGAACACACATAAAACTCCCCACCCCCAGACAAACAACTTCGCCACATATAAGCATGTTATGCAATAATTTTTTAGCGCCCTACACTATAATAGATTGAGATTGAGAACGAAAGATTTCTACGTCGCGCCGCACTAAGGTGTTATGCACTGCCCACACGACGATTACGATTAAAGCACCCGAGACGTGCACGGCT
>NC_051407.1:44381374-44381647 GCF_015228065.2 Penaeus monodon
GCGCGCGCATATTGAAACACGAGATAGGATGTTGGATGGATAAGTTCAAATGAGTTGACTTTCCCATAGTTTTATTCTTTAATTATACCCGTGATGACACAGAAACTTATCTCCACATATCTGCGATGCATTAAATATAAAAAACTAAAAAACCCTTTCTCTTAAAAACATTCATTGATTACCAAATTCTACCTGAGAATAGTCTACCCTATAAATATCACAGAAAATGTAAATCAGGGTTCAGTTGTATCGCTCAATTTTATTTTTTTTTTT
>NC_051407.1:44383057-44383579 GCF_015228065.2 Penaeus monodon
GGGGGGTTATAAATTTTTTTTTTTTTTTTGGGCCCCGAAAAACCTCCCCCATTTGGGGGGGGACAAAAGGTGAAAAGTTGGGTGTTGGGTGGACGGGGCCCCCCCCGAACCCCCCAGGGGAACCGGGGGGGCCCCGATGTCCCTTTAAATTGGGAAGGGGGGGAAAAAACCCCGGGGGGCCACTACCGGCTGGGGTTAAGGGCCAAAGTACCCGGGGGGTGGGGAAAAAGGTTAAACCCCCTCGGCCGGGGGGAAAATACCGGAGGGAACCCTTTTGGAAAAAGGGGGGGGTAAAAAACCGGGGGGCCAGGCCCGGGGGGAAGAAACCCCCGGGGGCCCTCCAATGCCGAAGCACCCCAGGGGAAAAAGGGGAAAAGGTGGGGAAAAATTTTTTTGTTTTTAACTGATTTTTTTAAAGGACTTTTTTTAAAAAAGTTTTTTCCTAGGGAAAAAAATTTTGATTTTTTCTGTTTGATTTAGGAGGGGGGCCCCCCGAGGAAAAACCACAAAAAATTTTGTTTC
>NC_051407.1:44385544-44385632 GCF_015228065.2 Penaeus monodon
GTTTTAGTTTTTTTTCCATGTAGTGCCCTAATGGATTGTCATAATGTTTTTTAAAACAATTGGTGTATATTTTAGGGATTGTCACTGT
>NC_051407.1:44386632-44388566 GCF_015228065.2 Penaeus monodon
GGTAACAAATTGGAATGACTAAATTGGTTTTGTGATTCAGAGCAGCCCAAATAACCAATAGGTATTTTGCTTTCACATAACTATCAAATGAATCTACTGAGTAAAGAAAAAAAAATACCAGCATAAAAAAACACCAACTTATACCGTAGGAAACAGTAATAAAATTTCAAATTGTACAACTTTAAATAATAGGTATATGTTCTTATACCAAAAAAAGGTGGAAAAGAAATGGAATCTTATTTTTATTTTTTTATTTTAGAAAATGGGGATGACAATCTAAAGTATATCCCATAGATTTTGTAGAACAATAATATCCTTAAACCTAAACTCACTGAAAAAACAAACTATATTAAAAAAAAATATCTGATAATGGTAAAGAAACTGTACAACAAAACAGCATACAAAAACTATTAACTATATTCATGACCAGTGTAAATCACTAGTAGAGTAATCACAGTAATACATTGTACTGTTTACCTTTCTAAACAATTGCAACAGTTGTTGATGAATTATCCCACTGTCACTACATATCTGGGTATTTTCTTGCGTTTTTTTCAGCTTCTTTAAGTGTTCTAACATAATTTTCCATGAATGAAAAGAGAACTCCATCTTCAAATCCTCTTCAGAAGCAAGGGATTCATTATGACATCACGGGCCTCAGTAGCCATATCAAGGCGGATTGGCAGATTTGACTGTTCAATCCATGTCTTTTCTTTGTCAGTGGCCTTTGCCATCGAGGGGATCACTGCTTATTTTCCTCTTTCTTTTTTCAGTGGTGGGTTTCCAGCATTGCTAGTAGTAACTACATGTGGTCTCACAATGCTCCCTTCGCTTATACCCAGGCTGAAGGAAATGAGTAGATTCGACAAGGAGATTTTTATTCCAAACATTTAAAAGATCCTCGACGGCTCCCTCGAAACAACCTCTTCCTCACTTGGTGTTATCTGAAAATAAATAAAATGCACTTTTAAGACTTATATTTTGAAAATGTTTAGCTACAAATATTTTATGTGGGTACAATAATTATTGATGATAAAACTCCCACTTCAGCAGAGTTTGAGCCTCCCGAACTACTCGTAGTACTTTTAAATTTTATGCAGTATTTTCTGATACTGACCCCGAAATATTGGAACTTGTTCATAACATCACCTGCAAATGCTTCAGGAATTATGAAAATTAAAAACATCAAAAACTTTTGAGCGTAGATGCACAATATAAAAAACTAGGAATGAAGGAATAACATCCAGTTAAATGCCAGAGACCAAAGCCTAGACTAAGCAATCCTGAAATCTCATTATGACTGTTAACTGTACTTTTAGGGGTTCGCTCCTAAACTGAATAACTAGCAAAATTAAAGGATGGATACTTAGCAAAAAAAAAAAGTTGCCTTTAATGAGGCTTGTAATTTTGACATTGTTCTCAAGGGTAAAGCAAAAATGAATAGGAATTCCTTACTAACAATCCCATATTCACATTAGTAACATTAAGAGCAAATATTTCTAGCTTTACATATATTAAGGGTTGTTCGGAAAATATTTTTTTTGACGTTTTTATGCTAATTTTCAAAGTGAATTATTTTATACCCGATACGATTTTTGGGTGCTTTTTACGATATTATATAAATCAATCAATATAATTATATAAATCCATAGGGCATACTAAAATGTTGCGCATTTTTATATATCAAATACCAAATCTGTTCATTGATTGTTTTAGAATGTGTAAAATTTTTCCTTACAAATACATATGAGGGATGGCAAAAATTTTTACCTCCCCCAATCTAGTAAAACTAAATGAAACTGACATCGCAAAAAAAATGCAATGTACACACTTAACCTCTATCATACAATCTCTGAAAACAGCTATAAAAAATCAAAGGATTTATTAAGTTTTTTATATTACTCCGACGTCAGTATCTTGTAAAAACAGGCCTG
>NC_051407.1:44388605-44388909 GCF_015228065.2 Penaeus monodon
AATGCTTGATTTTTAGGGGGGAGTAAATTGCTTCAGAATTCCACATTTCGAACATTAACGGGATCTACTGTATTGACAACTTCAATCTGGCGGCTACCCCGTTTGTTTACATTAAAATGAGAATCCATGATTTATGCTGTTTTTACTTTTTTGTTCATTTTCTAGTTGAATGAAAATTTAAGTATTGATTAATGATAAATTAATAAATTCCAAAAAACCCAAAAAATAGATAATAATTATATTTTTCATATAAAAATATATCCATGCCATGCTTACTAACATATTTCCAACTTTTTTTTTATGT
>NC_051407.1:44400894-44401709 GCF_015228065.2 Penaeus monodon
GCAACTCTGTATTTATATACATTCTCATGCTACATACAAAATTGAGTGGATTGGTGCATAAGATTACTTTGACACAAAATTCAAATCAAAGCATTGAAACATACCCATATAAATAATATATGGAAAATTATTTCTCACATGCAAAATATTTTGTCAGTTTTAACTTGGAGAGTAATAACCATTACTTCTTCCTAGATAGATATGTGCATTTCCTTCTAAAGAGGAAATTCCTGTTATCCTGTATTTACTGAGACAGTGGAAGAACGAGAGCAAGCGAGAAAGAGTAAAAGAGCTAATGTCCGTGAGCATGTGCGTATGCACATGTGTTTGTGTGACCCTATTATTCGGCTCGGATCTGTAATTTTGATCTGGGTTGCGCTAACACCATCGTCAGATGGTTAAGTTTTAGATTGAAACACGAACAGTGAAACTGATGTCTGGAAATCTATTTTTTGCCAAATACTAAATATATGGTTAACAAACTGACTGCATAGAACATCAAGTCTCTAGTTGTGTGAAAATCCAACGAAAAGTATTAATTCCCTTCACAAACAAGCATTTTTTTTTTTTTACAAACGCCAAACGACAATCACACACTAGTTAAGTATTCTTTGGCTCGTTAACACTCTGTGTGTGCTTGTAACTGTGTGTATAAGAGTGTGCGCAGTATTATCACAATAATTTTCTTATAATTATAATCTTATAACCAGTTATTTAACCAGTTGTGTTATATCTTAACTGTAATGGCATTCATGAATAAAATCAAAATTTGTTCACCCGTACTTTAGTCGTTTGAAGAAAGAGGAACCATCTAG
>NC_051407.1:44402273-44402364 GCF_015228065.2 Penaeus monodon
CCACTTTGTTTATAGATTTGGATAAATTTTTGATAAAGATGAATGTTTACATGATAGTGCCCTATACGTCATATTTCATGTTCTGATTATC
>NC_051407.1:44402832-44402918 GCF_015228065.2 Penaeus monodon
TCAAGGTTTTGAATAACAATAGATTTTTATTATATTACCATTCTTTTTACATATAAACCGATAGTATGTTTTCAAAATTGATAAGC
>NC_051407.1:44403169-44403359 GCF_015228065.2 Penaeus monodon
CCCTACTGCGATTTTAAGTTCATTGTTCTGAAGTGTTTAAACTAGCATATTTTTCTGTTTATTGAAACAGTTTTGGGTCTGGCGAAAAGAAGTCATTTAATCAAGTAAAAACATTAAGATAACATAGGGAAAAACTTTGAATTTGGGGACAAATACAAGCATCCATTTTTTATCTACACTGACGAAAATA
>NC_051407.1:44403422-44403580 GCF_015228065.2 Penaeus monodon
TTCTATATTGTAATGGGTGTGACATTGACAAACAAAAGGAAATAAAATTGAATTAATGACAAATAAAAGATTTTTCTAGATATTAATATCGTACAGCACATGTATTGGGAGTAATTTTTTAGACTTTTTTATATTCACCTTCTTTCGAACCCCCCCAG
>NC_051407.1:44411630-44411700 GCF_015228065.2 Penaeus monodon
AACCTTTTACACACTTCCCTCGAGCCGCTCATTTACCTCAGGGGGCAAGAGTTGGTGAGAATACAGGGCG
>NC_051407.1:44416633-44417093 GCF_015228065.2 Penaeus monodon
GCAAGATATGTCGACCCACAGTACAAGAAAGATAAGACAACCAACCCAAGGCAAACAGACAAAGAGGCCAGACTGGGCGGTAGACAGGGACGGTTACAGACATTGTCGACGGAAACGTCTCGACGTTAGAGGGTTGCCATGTAATGTTTTGCTTGTTGCTTAATTGCAAGTGGAATTTGACCTACCTCTTACTTTCGAGAGCTTCTGTAACAGGTTGGTGTGTCTGCTGCAATAGAATCAATTCACTTCCATTCAGAGTCTCATAGTGGACTGTAGAAGAGGAAATAAAACTTGTACGGAACACGAGGTTACAGGTCGCACGGTCAAAGGGCGGGGTTGAGGTGAGCGCCTGAGGGTACACTGAGAAAATTACAAGAACTAAATAAGAGAAGAAATACCCAAGCATTAAGGACAAAGAGTGTTACAACAAAGCCATATTATAATACCAAACATTTGTTAG
>NC_051407.1:44420439-44420507 GCF_015228065.2 Penaeus monodon
TGGTGTACCCCTATATTTGTGCATGGACACAGCATTAGATAATCTAATCAGTATAGTCCTTGAGATAA
>NC_051407.1:44434039-44434341 GCF_015228065.2 Penaeus monodon
ACATAAAAAAAATGTTGAGAATATGTAGTAAGCATGGCATGGATATATTTTTATATGAAAATATAATTATTATCTATTTTTGGTTATTTGGAATTATATTAATTTATCATTATATCAATACTTAAATTTACATTCAACTAGAAAATGAACAAAAAAGTAAAAACAAGCATAAATCATGGATTCTCATTTGAATGTAAACAAACGCGTAGCCGCCAGATTGAAGTTGTCAATACAGTAGATCCCGTTAATGTTCGAAATGTGGAATTCTGAAGCAATTTACTCCCCCCTAAAAATCAAGCATT
>NC_051407.1:44434378-44436318 GCF_015228065.2 Penaeus monodon
CAGGCCTGTTTGACAAGATACTGACGTCGGAGTAATATAATAAACTTAATATAATCCTATTGATTTTATATAGCTGTTTTCAGAGATTGTATGATAGAGGTTTAAGTGTGTACATTGCATTTCTTTTGCGATGTCAGTTTCATTTTAGTTTTACTAGATTGGGGTAGGTAAAAATTTTTGCCATCCCTCATATGTATTTGTAAGGAAATTATTTTACACATTCTAAAACAATCAATGAACAGATTTGGTATTTGATATATAAACTGCGCAACATTTTAGTATGCCCTATGGATTTATATAATTATATTGATTGATTTATATAATTATCGTAAACGCACCCAAAACTCGTATCGGGTATAAAATAATTCACTTTGAAAATTAGCATAAAAACGTCAAAAACAATATTTTCCGAACAACCCTTAATTATATGTAAAGCTAGAAATATTTGCTCTTAATGTCTACTAATGTGAATATGGGATTGTTAGTAAGGAATTCCTATTCATTTTTGCTTGACCCTTGAGAACAATGTCAAAATTACAAGCCTCATAATGGCAACTGATTTTTTTTTGCTAAGTATCCATCCTTTAATTTTGCTAGTTATTCAGTTTAGGAGCGAACCCTAAAAAGTACAGGTTAACAGTCATAATGAGATTTCAGGATTGCTTAGTCTAGGCTTTGGTCTCTGGCATTTAACTGGATGTTATTCCTTCATTCCTAGTTATTATATATGTGTCATCTACGCTCAAAAAGTCTTGATGTTTTTAATTTCATAATTCCTGAAGCATTTGCAGGTGATGTTATGAACAAGTTCCAATATTTCCGGGGTCAGTATCAGAAAATACTGCATAAAATTAAAAGTACTACGAGTAGTTCAGAGGCTCAAACTCTGCTGAAGTGGGAGTTTTATCATCAATAATTATTGTACCCACATAAAATATTTGTAGCTAAACATTTTCAAATATAAGTCTTAACAGTGCATTTTATTTATTTTCAGATAACACCAAGTGAGGAAGAGGTTGTATTCGAGGGAGCCGTCGAGGATCTTTTAAATGATTTGGAATAAAAAATCTCTTTGTCAGAATCTACTCATTCCCTTCAGCCTGATATAAGCGAAGGGAGCATTGTGAGACCACATGTAGTTACTACTAGCAATGCTGGAAACCCACCACTGAAAAAAGAAAGAGGAAAATAAGCAGTGATCCACTCGATGGCAAAGGCCACTGACAAAAGGGAAAAGACATGGACTGAACAGTCAAATCTGCCAATCCGCCTTGATATGGCTACTGAGGCAGTGATGTCACTAATGAATCACCTTGCTTCTGAAGAGGATTTGAAGATGGAGTTCTCTTTTCATTCATGGAACTTATGGTTAGAACACTTAAAGAAGCTGAAAAAAACGCAAGAAAAGTACCCAGATATGTAGTGACAAGTGGTATAATGTCATCAACAACTGTGCAATTGTTTAGAAAGGTAAACAGTACAATGTATTACTGTGATTACTCTACTAGTGATTTACACGTGGTCATGAATATAGTTAATAGTTTTTGTATGCTGTTTTGTTGTACAGTACTTTACCATTATCAGATATTTTTTTATATAGTTTGTTTGTTCAGTGAGTTTAGGTTATAAGGATATTATTGTTCTACAAAATCTATGGGATATACTTTACATTGTCATACTATTTTCTAAAATAATAAAAATAAGATTCCACGATCTTTTCCACCTTTTTTTGGTATAAGAACATATACCTATTATTTAAAAGTTGTACAATTTGCAATTTATTACTGTATTCCTACGGTATAAGTTGGTGTTTTTTATGCTGGTATTTTTTTTCTTTTACTCAGTAGATTCATTTGATAGTTATGTGAAAGCCACATACCTATTGGTTACTTGGGCATGCTCTGAATCACAAACCAATTTAGTCATTCCAATTTGTTACC
>NC_051407.1:44436432-44436605 GCF_015228065.2 Penaeus monodon
CATACATTTAAATGGATTTAGGTATTTTAACTGTAATATATGATAAAGTAACTGTAATGGATTTTCTTGATGTACGGATCTGTATAGAAAATCTACAGACTCCTCCACCCTGCAATATGAAGTGGTTTTGCTGTTCTCTTGTGTTTGTCTATGCTTTTTTATGAGAACAAACC
>NC_051407.1:44438237-44438536 GCF_015228065.2 Penaeus monodon
ACATAAAAAAAATGTTGAGAATATGTAGTAAGCATGGCATGGATATATTTTTATATGAAAATATAATTATTATCTATTTTTGGTTATTTGGAATTATATTAATTATCATTATATCAATACTTAATTTACATTCAACTAGAAAAATGAACAAAAAGTAAAAACAAGCATAAATCATGGATTCTCATTTGAATGTAAACAAACGCGTAGCCGCCAGATTGAAGTTGTCAATACAGTAGATCCCGTTAATGTTCGAAATGTGGAATTCTGAAGCAATTTACTCCCCCTAAAAATCAAGCATT
>NC_051407.1:44438576-44440516 GCF_015228065.2 Penaeus monodon
CAGGCCTGTTTGACAAGATACTGACGTCGGAGTAATATAATAAACTTAATATAATCCTATTGATTTTATATAGCTGTTTTCAGAGATTGTATGATAGAGGTTTAAGTGTGTACATTGCATTTCTTTTGCGATGTCAGTTTCATTTTAGTTTTACTAGATTGGGGTAGGTAAAAATTTTTGCCATCCCTCATATGTATTTGTAAGGAAATTATTTTACACATTCTAAAACAATCAATGAACAGATTTGGTATTGATATATAAACTGCGCAACATTTAGTATGCCCTATGGATTATATAATTATATTGATTGATTTATATAATTATCGTAAACGCACCCAAAACTCGTATCGGGTATAAAATAATTCACTTTGAAAATTAGCATAAAAACGTCAAAAACAATATTTTCCGAACAACCCTTAATTATATGTAAAGCTAGAAATATTTGCTCTTAATGTCTACTAATGTGAATATGGGATTGTTAGTAAGGAATTCTATTCATTTTTGCTTGACCCTTGAGAACAATGTCAAAATTACAAGCCTCATTATGGCAACTGATTTTTTTTGCTAAGTATCCATCCTTTAATTTTGCTAGTTATTCAGTTTAGGAGCGAACCCTAAAAAGTACAGGTTAACAGTCATAATGAGATTTCAGGATTGCTTAGTCTAGGCTTTGGTCTCTGGCATTTAACTGGATGTTATTCCTTCATTCCTAGTTATTTATATATGTGTCATCTACGCTCAAAAAGTCTTGATGTTTTTAATTTCATAATTCCTGAAGCATTTGCAGGTGATGTATGAACAAGTTCCAATATTTCCGGGGTCAGTATCAGAAAATACTGCATAAAATTAAAAGTACTACGAGTAGTTCAGAGGCTCAAACTCTGCTGAAGTGGGAGTTTTATCATCAATAATTATTGTACCCACATAAAATATTTGTAGCTAAACATTTTCAAATATAAGTCTTAACAGTGCATTTTATTTATTTTCAGATAACACCAAGTGAGGAAGAGGTTGTATTCGAGGGAGCCGTCGAGGATCTTTTAAATGATTTGGAATAAAAAATCTCTTTGTCAGAATCTACTCATTCCCTTCAGCCTGATATAAGCGAAGGGAGCATTGTGAGACCACATGTAGTTACTACTAGCAATGCTGGAAACCCACACTGAAAAAAGAAAGAGGAAAATAAGCAGTGATCCACTCGATGGCAAAGGCCACTGACAAAAGGGAAAAGACATGGACTGAACAGTCAAATCTGCCAATCCGCCTTGATATGGCTACTGAGGCAGTGATGTCACTAATGAATCACCTTGCTTCTGAAGAGGATTTGAAGATGGAGTTCTCTTTTCATTCATGGAACTTATGGTTAGAACACTTAAAGAAGCTGAAAAAAACGCAAGAAAAGTACCCAGATATGTAGTGACAAGTGGTATAATGTCATCAACAACTGTGCAATTGTTTAGAAAGGTAAACAGTACAATGTATTACTGTGATTACTCTACTAGTGATTTACACGTGGTCATGAATATAGTTAATAGTTTTTGTATGCTGTTTTGTTGTACAGTACTTTACCATTATCAGATATTTTTTTATATAGTTTGTTTGTTCAGTGAGTTTAGGTTATAAGGATATTATTGTTCTACAAAATCTATGGGATATACTTTAGATTGTCATGCCATTTTCTAAAATAAAAAAATAAAAATAAGATTCCATTTTCTTTTCCACCTTTTTTTTGGTATAAGAACATATACCTATTATTTAAAAGTTGTACAATTTGCAATTTATTACTGTATTCCTACGGTATAAGTTGGTGTTTTTTATGCTGGTATTTTTTTTCTTTTACTCAGTAGATTCATTTGATAGTTATGTGAAAGCCACATACCTATTGGTTACTTGGGCATGCTCTGAATCACAAACCAATTTAGTCATTCCAATTTGTTACC
>NC_051407.1:44441509-44441603 GCF_015228065.2 Penaeus monodon
ATCTACTACAGTGACAATCCCTAAAATATACACCAATTGATTTAAAAAACATTATGACAATCCATTAGGGCACTACATGGAAACAAAACTGAAA
>NC_051407.1:44445906-44446178 GCF_015228065.2 Penaeus monodon
AAAAAAAAAAATAAAATTGAGCGATACAACTGAATCCTGATTTACATTTTCTGTGATATTTATAGGGTAGACTATTCTCAGGTAGAATTTGGTAATCAATGAATGATTTTAAGAGCAAGTTTTCTTTAGTTTGTTATATTTTATGCATCGCAGATATGTGGAGATAAGTTTCTGTGTCATCACGGGTATAATTAAAGAATAAAACTATAGGAAAGTCAACTCATTTGAACTTATCCATCCCAACTATCCTATCTCGTGTTTCAATATGCGCG
>NC_051407.1:44447451-44448053 GCF_015228065.2 Penaeus monodon
AGCCGTGCACGTCTCGGGTGCTTTAATCGTAATCGTCGTGTGGGCAGTGCATAACACCTTAGTGCGGCGCGACGTAGAAATCTTTCGTTCTCAATCTCAATCTATTATAGTGTAGGGCGCTAAAAAATTATTGCATAACATGCTTATATGTGGCGAAGTTGTTTGTCTGGGGGTGGGGAGTTTTATGTGTGTTCTTAGGTGTACTAGTGTAAGCTGGTGAAATGTGTCTGGTTTGTCTGAGTGTATTATGTGTTGGGGAGCCTATTCTATTCACAAATGGTGCGTGGAAAGTGTGAGTGTTTGTAAGAATCTGTATTGGCGTGGTATGTTACTTATTTCTAACCGTGAGCGTTACGTGTATTGGTTATGTTTGCGAGGTGTAGGTAATCTTGTTTATTTATGTCAATTTCATTGTTTGTGATTTTGAACACAGTTGTTAATCTGCGTGCTTGTCTGCGTATTATGAGAGTGTCCATGTGTAATTGTTGTTTGATATGTTGTAATGCCGGGAGTTTTAGTGTAATTGTTGACTGCTGAAGTGTTAATCTTTTCTAATTTCCTAATATATGTCTCTGCTACTGTTAAGTGTTCTGTTGGCTTTG
>NC_051407.1:44448137-44449334 GCF_015228065.2 Penaeus monodon
GCCGAAAGTTCATTTGCCATGTGTCTTCCCACTGCTTGAGGGAATCTAGGTCAGTCTGGAGGAGGTTACTGCCATCAGGTGTCTTAATTTATCGATAGATGAGACTGTAAAAAGTCTAATTGTAGAATTAGAAGTGGAGAGTAGGTCATTTATGTACAGTAGGAAAAGGAGAGGACCTAAGATGGCACTCTGGGGGACACCAGAGGAGATAGACACAGAGCAAGGAGAATGCGTTCAGTCCTGTTAGAAAGACAAGCTGTGATCCAGTGAAGAGTTTGTCCTGTGGTTCTGTAAAACTGTAGTTTTTGTGTCATTCTTTTGTGAGGGATTATGTCAAAGGCTTTGACGAACTCTAGCACAATAGCATCTGCCTGTTTTACGTCACATCTGTCTAGGAGTTTGGAAATGTCGTGATGACTAACAGTGAGTTGGGAGTCGCATGTTCGTTTGGGACGGAATCGATGCTGTATTAGTTAGTGTGTTGTTAGTGTCAAAATGATTCATTATGTGTTTGTTTATGAAATGTTCGAAGATTTTGGAGACAATGAAGATGAGGGAGATGGGGTGATAATTTGATGAGTCAGTCTGGCCATCTGCCTTGAAAAAACGGGTGACGTCTGCACAAAGCTAGATGGGTGAGAGAGAGGATGTCCTGAGGGATTGTGTGAATATGATTTGGAGGATAGTGGTGAGGACGGGAGCACAGGTTTTGAGAAAAAAGGAAGGGATTTTGTCGGTCCTGTTGATTTTTTGTGTTCAGTGTTTCTAGCAGTTTTTGAATTCCATTTGTTCTAATGTCAAGTGTTGGGTTGGGTGGGTGGGGGCTGTTTGGCCTTTTCGGTTAGTTAGTTAGTAGTGTCCTGTCTGTGCGTCTTGAAGTGTCTATGGTTGTTTCTTACATTGTCTGTGAGATATTGATGTGATGTGTCCACATTCGGCTTTCTTTATGTTTTTGGCAAATGTTTTTTGGAAAGATTTTCTGGTGCGCTGTATAATTACATGTGTCTGGAGAGTATTCTTTGATGTCTGCTTAGACAGGGGAGTGTGTACCTAGTCGAAGGTGTTTTTTGTGATGTGCGATTCTTAATGGAAATGTATATGAAGTGTTTCAGGCTATTCCAGTTTTCATCAAGGGGTCAGGAGTAGGGGTCAGAAGATGGGAAGTTGTCTCTATGAATCGTCATGTCCCTTATGATT
>NC_051407.1:44452310-44453059 GCF_015228065.2 Penaeus monodon
CATCACTTTACTCTTCATAAATAGAGATTTCAAGCGGTTATAACCCACTTCAAACTCCCAAACCTTCATACCCTTTGTAATGGGTTTCTGAGCCCGTTTAAAACGGGGGTTTGCGTCACAAGAATGATATGGTCATTTAGCCCTGAACATCCTGGGGTTTTTTCATAGTGTGTTGTTTTTGGGGAAGGGGAATCTGGTGTGGCGTGGTTAAAGGGGGCCTCTGTCGCCTTTTTGGGAGAGTGGTGACTTGATTTGCGTTGGTTTTGGATTGTTTGTGAGAGTGCGAATGTATTTATGAGTAAATAAAGGTTCGTGTCCTACCCCTTTCATGTTGGGGATAAGGGGGTTTTTTGGGACGTCAGTGGGGTAAAAAGGGGGGATGTAGAGTCCAGACATGTCGGGAAGGGTTTGCAATGTCTTGCTATCCAAAGCTTTCTGGGTAGAAAAATGAGAGAGTGCAAAGGTTCGTAAGCATTCTGTTTTTGGCAAAGCCACTTCACTTATGTGTGGGTGTGTCTTAGGTACACTGTATATAAGGGGGAGGGAAAAAGATTTCTGCAGAGTCTATGTCTGTGTAAAACCAGGTATTGTCCTATTATGAGCCGGGTCGTGTCTATATTTGGGGGAGTTGGGTCTTTTTAAATTAGCGCTAATTTATGTTGAAAAAGTTGTGGGTTTGGGGTTTTTTGGGGCATGGTGCTGGGTCGTGCGGGGTTTGATTTGGGGTCGGACGGGGGGAAGAGGGCAAC
>NC_051407.1:44453140-44453699 GCF_015228065.2 Penaeus monodon
AAAAAAAGGGGGGGGGAATAAGGGTGGTAGGGAAGAAAGGAAATGGAAGAAGACCGGTGAAAGGGGGTTGGGAAATGGCATAGGGGTATGGGGCAGGGAAAGGATGGGTGGGGGGGTTGGGGGGGGATATTTGATTGGCAGGACGTATAGGGGTTGAGTTTTTTGGTAGTCTAGGGGGCCCAGACAATGTATAAAAGGAACCCGAGTGGGAGAGGAAGGGGCGTGGGTAGGTTTGTTGAAGGTTTGGTTTGAGGTGGAGGTTTAAAAAAGATGTAGGAGGGGGGTTGTGTATGGTGAGGGGCTCCCGGGGGGTTAGCAAAAAGGATTTTTATATTTGTTCCCAAGTTGTTTTAAGGAGTTAAAAATTGGAGGAGAAAAAGAGGAAAAAAGGGGGTGTTAGTAGAGCCAAAAATTTTGCAAAACCACGCAGTATTTTTGTTAACTAGTCCATTGTTTTCTTGTAAAGATCCATGCAGCGACATGATAACCCGCCAACACCACGGACCGGAACAAAAGATTACATGGATGGCCCTTTCCCCCATTTCACCGTTTTTTTCTT
>NC_051407.1:44453775-44454375 GCF_015228065.2 Penaeus monodon
AAGAATGGACGCCATTAAGTAGTTTATGCTATATATAAATAATTCACAGAATAAGGAAAAAGGTTTTTAATCGATACTAGTGCCATCATTTTGTCTCATTTTTCACCTCCCCCCCTCCCCCATCTTTTTCCCCTTGCCACTTTCCCCCTTGGGGAAACCCAATGCTTTACTCGTGGTAAGAAGTATGGTTGTACGGGGTTTAACTCGATTCATGGTTGGGTAACAAAAGGTTCGCGAAAAACTTTGTGAGGGGGGTGGGGGGCCGGCTTTGCAGGTGGGACGTAAAGTAGAGGGGAAGAAACTATCTTTAGTGACTTTTTCAGGAGGGGGAGCGCCATGGTGCGGGGGGTTGATCAGAACAAGAGACGTAGGGTTCAGTTGGGTTCAAAAGAGTCTCGTGTAGTATACTCCCCCCCCCCCTTCGAGTCGCCTATGATGGAAAATTCAGAGAGGGTACCACTCGCTGCCTGCCCCGGGGGCTTGTTACCTCGTCTGTGGAAAAAAAAAACAGTGTCTAAAACAGAAGAAGGCGCCGCCCTGGGTTCTCCACCTCCCCCCAAAACTTCCCCAGGGTTTGACTCATGTAAAAGGGTGTTTAAA
>NC_051407.1:44454715-44455942 GCF_015228065.2 Penaeus monodon
CAGTCACCGCAAAAATAAAAAAGTTGAACTGTAAACATCACAACGCAACCACCGAGTAAAGCACCACTATTCGTTTTAGAACCAAAGAAGAGTATTATTACATCTGGCAACTCACATGTCATCAAGATGCCTTCCCGACATTTTTTTTCTTTTTTTTGGAAAACCTTGGCTCTCCTCTCTTTTCATGTCTTGGTGACCTTCCCATTTCACTTCTCACCTATATTTCTCCTTACATTATAATGGGTTCTAGCAAGCTTACGAAGAAGGAAAAGGGGATATAATGACTTTAGTCAGAGAGGGATTCAGTACCTGCGAGATTGGCAGGAAGATAGGAAGGGCCGTGACGGGTGAAGAAGACCGTGCTTGTTGTGGGAACGGGTGTCACTCCCGAGAGAAAGATAAGCTTTGGGAGAAAAGGGAAGACGGATGCAAAGACAGAAAAGTTGTTCGTGCGCGAAGTGAAGAAAGACCCAATCATTTCACCCTGTCGTCATGCAGCTCATAAACCTCTTCTGACTGAGAGAATGCGAAAGCAGCGACTGGACATTAGAAGATTGGAGTAGGGTTGTCTTTAGCGACGAGAGTACCTTTAAAACAGTGTCTAAAGAACAGAAGAAGGTGCGCCGTCCTCTGGGTTCTCATCGGTACGATCGGTAAACGGTAAAAACTGCGATGTTTCCAGCAGGTGTACTGGTGTGGGGGTGTTTCAGTGGGGAAAAGGGAACTAATGATTTGTATTGTATAGACAAAAATGTGACCATGAGTATTAATCTATATATGAAGGTGTTAAAGGGCTACTTGATACCATTCTACAGAAATCACAACAGTGCATATTTCTTGCAAGGTGATGCTCCATGCCAAAAGCAAGAAAATTAAAGGAATAGTTGGATGAGCACCAAATTCAGACGAAAGACTGGTCAGGTCATAGCACAGATCCAAATCTGATTGAGAAATTGTGGAATCAGATGAAAAGGAAACTTGGGAAAGTCCCTATATGGTCGAGAAAATTTGCGAGCTCAGGATCACAGTGAACACGGCATGTCCAATATGCCCAATGGTATAAAATCTGCAATAACATTCAAAGGTGAAATGACAAAATATTAATAAAAACTTTATTGAGCATATATCAGTTTAATTTCCTTCTGAATCCTGTAATTTCGTACATTACTATAAGCCTATTATTGTTGCACGCGGTGTTGTTTAGCGTTCAACGATCTTTTTTGCGGT
>NC_051407.1:44468010-44468391 GCF_015228065.2 Penaeus monodon
TAAAGTGAAGTAGTATGATAGGTAAGATACTAATTTTATGATTTTTTAAAATGTATTTAGAGGTATATTTATATACTTTATTCATCACTTTCGTAACTTTAAATTTACCTTCATTCGTTATTGCACATAGTCTTTAATTTCCTGATTTATAATGACTTAATTAGTATTTCCTAGTCATTAGTATTAGCGTAATTATTATTTTGCTTAATCATTATCAACCGGATATTTACTTTCATACCTGTATTATTTTCTAGGAGGTTTCAGGTTTCAATGAATTATTTTGTATAATTGTAAAAGAAGGAAAATCAAGTTAAGGTATATGGTGTAATTTACAAGAAAAACAAATCAAAAACCATATCTCAGCGAATTTCCCATATTGTC
>NC_051407.1:44468604-44468673 GCF_015228065.2 Penaeus monodon
TCATCTCCCACGGCAGACGAAACGGAGAGCCTCAGTGTCAGCTCATCAGGCGATACCTCGCGGAAGAAG
>NC_051407.1:44468780-44469937 GCF_015228065.2 Penaeus monodon
CACTGGGCAAGATCCTGGCTGGGACGGGATACAGACGTGGAAACAATCAACTGCGAACACACAAGGCAGGCGTAACTCAAGACGCTTAAGCAAACTGAAAAGAAACGACAATTAGTAATAATCTGTGAAGTGCAGTGTTAAGGGCATACTGCACTGGGGTACACAGTCATCCCATTACAAGTAAGCATCATCGCAGAGGGTAGCTATTGCATCTTTTACACATCTATTGCTTCTTTCAAACAAGCCGTTCGCCTGAGGATAAATGGCGTTTTATAATGCATTTTAGTACTCAATATGTCACAGACTTTTTGAACTCTGATCCACTGTATGTAGTCAGCATTCTAGAAACTCCAAAGAGTGTAAAAGTGTTCCACAAAGGCATCATCCATTGTTTGGGCACTCTTATTTGGAAGAGGAATAAGTTGCAAATACCTGTTCATGTGGGTTATTATGGAGAGAAGGTAACGGTTTCCATGATACGAGCTGTGGAGATCAATGAGATCTGCACAAATTCTGTCCAAAAGAGAAGTGACAACTGGTATTTGTGAAAGATGAACATTTAGTTTTACAGTTGCTCTTCACTTTTGACATGGAAGACAGGCATTGACATATTGCTTAGTAGCTGAAAACATGTTCTTTTAGTTTGTGGTACGTCCCAAAAATACTAGGATGGGTTGCAATAGTAGAAGCACAGGCAATTCTTATAGCTTCCTTCTGTAGTGCCTTAAGTATGACCAGCCTATGAACGTTCTTGTGGCAGTACAGAGCCTTCCAGGAAATTTATAATTTTCTGCCATACTGGGTCTTTAAGTTGTGTCTCGAAGAACAGTTGGTTCAACTATGACAAAGTCAATAATTGCAATATCACGGTTTAGAAGGTCAGGAACGTGGTGAATAGATCCCTTTCTATATTAGCCCATAGGACCAGCGAGACATACGTGGAGACTTAGTCCTTCTGGTGAAAATTAATGAAAGTTAGTGAAAGTTAATGGCCTGTGATCAGTTATAATGGTAAAGGATTCACCATACAGATATGCATCAAAATGCCGGAAGGATTCTATTATGGCAAGATCTTCTAAGTCAGTAATACTGTAATGAATTGCTGACCCTTTCAACTTATGTCATATGCAATAGCACAGGGGTTACTTTCAGAGTTA
>NC_051407.1:44470001-44470380 GCF_015228065.2 Penaeus monodon
TGAAATCTGGTCTTTGCAATACTGGGGCGGTAGTTAGAGATGCTGAAGCTGACGAAAAGCTGCATCATGTTCTGCATTCCATTTGAATGGGTGGCTTTTTCTAGTGAGAGAGCTTATTGGAGCTGCGATAGTAGCAAAGTTTGAAATGTGGCGATGAAAGAATCCAAAGCATCCCAAAGATCTGCGAACTCTAGATATGTCTGTGGGTGGAGAAGGTTAATTAATGGACCAGACTTTATCAGGGTCAGGATATATACCATTTACAGAAATTCTGAAACCCAGAAACTTAAAATCCTTAAAAGCGAAGCAGCATTTATTCAAATTCAGCTTCATTTAGATGATGGCAATGTTGTTCGATGTTGTTTGAAAATATGATTGC
>NC_051407.1:44470458-44471235 GCF_015228065.2 Penaeus monodon
GCAGTCTTCAAACCAAATGGCATTCGTCTGAACTGCCATAATCTGGACCCATCTGAAAAGGTAATTTTCTCACGGTCTTCTGCAGCAACTGTTATACTCCAGTAAGTAGCTCTTGCATCTAAAATACTGAAATAAGTGTTATCGAGAAGGTCATCCAGAATTTCATCAGTTCTCAATAATGGATATGAATTACTTTAGCATTCAGATTACGATAATCTACACAAAAACGTAGATTATACTTCTCATTTCTTGACTAGCACAACTGACGATGGCCATGGAGAACATGATGGATCTATGACTTTGGCATCCAGCATTTCTTCACAAGTCTTCTTAATTACTTCCTTTGTAGAGTGTAGCAATCTCCACAGTCTGGTGCAAATGGGTGTATTGTCTGTTGTGATGATTTGAGTACTGCATCTGTTCCAATTGTTACCTTTTAATAAGATCTGTAAGGTGAACGTTTATGCACCAATGTGAAGTCAAATCTTCTCAGCGTACATTCAACAGGAAACTTTAGATAATATTTATCAGAAATCAGTGTTTGCAACTCATACCTGCAATCTTTATATCAATGTCATCTTCACCTTCTGTTTGTAATGTAGATCCAAAACGTTTGTTAAGGACTTTACTCACGGGCCATTTTATGCTCGATACATTTTCCAGCAAAAATAGTTTTACCAGAGAAACTGACAAGCCCGTGTTGATGAAAGCTTCCTTTCTGGTCCAATCACAAATTATGCTGAATAAGTGGTCGTCCTGTAGGTGTATCAGATAAGG
>NC_051407.1:44471274-44472039 GCF_015228065.2 Penaeus monodon
CCAATGAGGTTATCATCATTTTTCACATTTCTCAGAAACTGAATTATCAGCTGGAACCCCTGTAACTGCAGACTCATGCATGTTAATGGCATCCCGAGTAATGCCTGCAGCTTCCACCGATGAGGATGTCGATGAGCCTGGCCTGCTGAAAAGGGACACGATCAACGTTAATGCCCGGGGTTAACCGCAAGTCCAGCACACGTTACCCGGAAATTTAGCTCTACAATAAGTGTGGAGTTACCCTTGCATTAAGGGAAGGGCAGTAAATTTCGTCTTTGTCACTGGTAACTGTAACTTGCGACCGAGAATTCTGTTTGAGTGCAGATATACAATTTCAAATTTTAGCTGCTGTATCTACCATTTCGTTAACAGGCGCATCCGACTTTATCATAACCATCTCGCGTAACCTAAAAGGAAGTGACTGTAAGAAGATTCTCGTAATCATCTCTTCAGTATTAACCACTGCTACTGGATAACCACTCAAACCTTGGTAAACACAACCTTGAATTTCAATATACAAATCTTGTGGAGATTGATGAAGAGCTATTATGATTTCATTCAAGAAACGGGAAAAAGTCTACTGAAGTCTTGCACCATGGAATTTTAAAATTCTTACCAAGTAGTTACACTTTCAAATAAAGGAGAATTAATCACTAGCTCAGTAGCTCCCTTGCAATGTAACCTTGCCGTGTTTATTAATGTTGCATCATCTTTTACTCTCGTAACTAGCTTTATTTATCTAAGCCAATACTCTCATGTTTCTCT
>NC_051407.1:44484880-44484968 GCF_015228065.2 Penaeus monodon
GGAATGCATTTTAATGGTGTTCGTTCCCGCGTACAAATACAATATATAATATATGTGTGAAAAAAGAATATACTCGTACAATTCATAA
>NC_051407.1:44489011-44489791 GCF_015228065.2 Penaeus monodon
TACTGGAGTTTCCCAGGCGACGTTTTATAGTGGAGGGTGCAGCCCTACTCCTTCCCCCTCACCATCCCCCGAGTCCTCTGTAGCACTTCTGACATCACATTTAAGCGAAAACAAAAAAAAAAACTTTGGGAAACCGCCACCACGGGATGGGGTCCCCTGGTTGTTAATTTAGTGATGATTTTGACCCAGTTGGGGCTTTGTTTTAGTTTTCGATGTCATTTGCATTCTGCTTGTTCATTCATTGTTCATTTTTTTTTTTCAAATTAATTTTTTTTCTTAGTGATTTTTGTGTTGAATTTATATGATTTTATTCGTATAAAGGGTTTTTATGATATCAAAAAATTTAGACGCCCAAACAAATACATCAGAGAATTACGGGCGTACATGCCAAACAAAATACACAACCCAAAAAACGACAATAAGCTGACAAAAAAACGTACAACGAAACAAATAATACAAATATGAATACAACCCCGAATCGTATCGAACGAAGAAACTACATAATTTTATTTGTGAACAACACTACAGTGCTGAAAGTTTGTTATATCTATAGTCGCTAAAGTAAGTTTTTCTGCCCACACCGTTTGGGTGCGCTTCTTTTATCAAGCACCGGAATGCGACCTTTCACTGGGAAAACTACCTGAGGAAGTTGCAGTGTCTCAAAAGGGTCCCCATCGACCCGTTCCCGGGGGGGGCAGCGTTTTTGTTCACGGTCCTGCCGCTTTCCAAGGTTACTTCGGGGGACCTTTGGGGGGGGGAACATAGGTTTGTTTTTGTGAG
>NC_051407.1:44495904-44496050 GCF_015228065.2 Penaeus monodon
TTTTATTTTAAAATATATTTAAATTTAAAAATTAAATAAATAAAAAAAATTTAAGAAAAATTTTTAATTTTATATAATTATAAATTAGTATAAAATTTTATAAAATTTATTTTATAATAAGATATTTTCGTTTTAAATTGCCTCCT
>NC_051407.1:44496172-44496264 GCF_015228065.2 Penaeus monodon
CCCCAAATTAGAAATAATTCGGTCTTTTTATTTTTTAGTTTTTTAATTTATTTAATTTTTTCTAAATTTTAAAATTCACTATATTATTCGTC
>NC_051407.1:44496324-44496636 GCF_015228065.2 Penaeus monodon
ATATTTTTTTAATTTGATTTATGATTTAAACCTTAATTAATTATTAAATATCATATTACCTTTCCTACAACATAAAAGGGTTAAAATATATTTTAAAAATATTCCCCGACATATATTTATATATTATTTAGATAAAATAACTATTTTTATAAAATATAGATAGTATAGAAAATCTATAAATAGTTTTAATATACTATATAATATTTTCTCATTATATTTAGAAATATAATAACCACAAAACACACATATATATATCCCCTTTTATTATTTTATTTATAATTATATAGATTTTAATATATATATTTAATAATG
>NC_051407.1:44496702-44496874 GCF_015228065.2 Penaeus monodon
AAATTCATTTTTCACACATATGTGTGTACATAAAAAATATAAATAAAATGTTATATTTGAATTTTTAAAAAAATTTAAATGTTATATATTTAATTTTCCCTGATATTTTATAAAATTTTGTAATAAAATTTTCTATAAAAAATTATAAAAGACTAATATATCCCTACAAAAA
>NC_051407.1:44497326-44497700 GCF_015228065.2 Penaeus monodon
TAAAGTGAAGTAGTATGATAGGTAAGATACTAATTTTATGATTTTTTAAAGTATTTAGAGGTATATTATATACTTTATTCATCCACTTTCGTAACTTTAAATTTACCTTCATTCGTTATTGCACATAGTCTTTAATTCCTGATTTATAATGACTTAATTAGTATTTCCTAGTCATTAGTATTAGCGTAATTATATTTTGCTTAACATATCAACCTGGATATTACTTTCATACCTGTATTATTTTCTAGGAGGTTTCAGGTTTCAATGAATTATTTTGTATAATTGTAAAAGAAGGAAAATCAAGTTAGGTATATGGTGTAATTTACAAGAAAAACAAATCAAAAACCATATCTCAGCGAATTTCCCATATTGTC
>NC_051407.1:44497911-44497982 GCF_015228065.2 Penaeus monodon
TCATCTCCCACGGCAGACGAAACGGAGAGCCTCAGTGTCAGCTCACAGGCGATACCTCGCGGAAGAAGCAG
>NC_051407.1:44498084-44498843 GCF_015228065.2 Penaeus monodon
CACTGGGCAAGATCCTGGCTGGGACGGGATACAGACGTGGAAACAATCAACTGCGAACACACAAGGCAGGCGTAACTCAAGAGCTTAAGCAAACTGAAAAGAAAACGACAATAGTAATAATCTGTGAAGTGCAGTGTTAGGCATACTGCACTGGGTACACAGTCTCCCATTACAAAGTAAGCATCATCGCAGAGGGTAGCTATTGCATTCACATCTATGCTCTTTCAACAACCGTGCCTGAGAAATGGCGTTTTATAATGCATTTTGTATCAATAGTTTTTTTTAAAAAAAATTTTTTAAAAATTTTTTTCCCCTTTTTTTTTTTTAAATTTTTCCCCCGGGGGAAATTTTTTTTAAAAAAAAAATTTTTTAAATGGGGGGAAAAACCCCCTTTTTTGGGGGAAAAAATTTTTTTCCCTAAAGGTTTTTTGGGTTTGCCTTTTTTTTTTCCCCCCAAAACCCCCAAAAAAATTTAAAAATAAAAAAAACCCCCCCTTTTTTTTTTTTTTTAAAAAAAGAAAATTTATTTTTTTTTTGGAAAAATTTTTTTGGGGGGCCCCTTTTCCCTTTTTTTTTTTGGGGGGTTTTTTTTTTAAAATTTATTTTTTTTAAAAAAAAAGAAAGGGGTTTTTTTTTTAAAAAAAAAAAAAATTTTTTTCCCCTTTTTTTTTTAAAAAAAAAAAAAGGGGGGCCTTTTTTGGGGCCTTTTTTGGGGAAAAAAAAAATTTTTTGGGGGGCCCCCTTTTTTGGGGGGGGGGG
>NC_051407.1:44498911-44500539 GCF_015228065.2 Penaeus monodon
AAAAAAAAAAAAAGTTAAAATTTTTTTTTTGGGGGCCCCAAAAAGGGGGGGGGAAAAGGGGGGGTTTTTTTAAGCCCCCCGGGGCCCTTTTTGGGCCCCCCCGGGGGGGAAGACCTTTTTTTTTTAAAAAAAAAATTTTTAAAAAAATTTTTTAAAAGGTTAAAAATTGAAAAAAAAAAAAGGGAAAAAGGGGGGGGGTTTTTCCCGGAAAACCCCCCCCTTTTTTTTAAAAAAAAAAGGGGGGGGGCCCCAAAAGGGGGGTTTTAAAAAAACCCCCCAAAAAAAAAAAAATTTTTTAATAAAAAAAACCCTTTCCCCTTTGAAAAAATTTTTTTTTCCAAAATAAAAGGGGGGAAAAAATTTTTTTTGGCATAAAAAGGTTTGCCCCCCTTTAAAGGGGGGGAAAAAAAGGGTTCGGGGGTTTTTTGGGGGGGGGGTTTTTTTGGGGGGAAAAAAAATTTTTTTTTAAAAGGGGTTTTAAATTTTTTTTTTTAAAAAAAAACGGGGGGGTTTTTTTGAAAAAAACCCCCTTTTCCCGGGGGGGGGTTTTTGGGGAAAAAGGGGGGAAAAAAAAAAGGGAAAAAAAACCCCTTTTTTTTTTAAAACCCCGGGGGGTTTTTTTTTAAACTTTTTGAAAATTTAAATTTTTTTTTTTTTTTTGGGGGAAGAAATTTTTGGGGGGGGGGGTTTTCCCAAATGGCAAAAGGGAAAAGGGGGCCCCTTTTTTTTAAGGCCCGGGCCCCCCCGGGGGGAAAGTTTTTAAAAAATTTTAAAAATTTTTTGGGGGGGGAAATTTTTTAAAATTTTAAATTTTTTTAAAAAAAAAAATTTTTTTTTTCCCCAAAAAAAAGGGGGGGTTTAAATTTTTTAAAAAAATTTTCCCCCTTTAAAAATTTTTTAAAAAAAAAGGGGGGGTTTTTTTTGGGGTTTTTTTTTTTTTGGGGGGCCTTTTGGAAAAAGGGGGGAATGCGAAAAAAAAAATTTTTAAAAAAAAAAATTTTTTTGGGGGAAACAAAAAATTTTGGAATTGGGTTTTTTTAAAAAAAAAAAATTTAAAATTTTTTTTTTTAAAAAAATTTTTTTTTGGTGTAAAAAATTTTTTCCAAAAAAAAAAAAAATTTTTTTCCCAAAACCCGGGGGGGGTTTTTTTTTTAAAAAAAAAGAAATTAAAATTTGGAAATTTTTTTTAAAAAAAATTTTGATAAAAAAATTTTTTTAAAATTTTGGGAAAACCCCCCGGAATTTCCCCCTTAAAAAATTTTAAATTTAAAACCCCCCCCCTTTCCCTTTTTAATTTGTGTCTCGAAGAACATTTGGGTTTAAATAGACAAAGTCAAAAATTGCAATACAGGGTTTTAAAAGGGTCGGGAAAAAGTGGGAATAGACCCCTTTTAATTAAAGCCCATAGGCCGCGAAATACGGGAGACTTGTCTTCTGGTGAAAATTAATGAAATTTAGTGAAAGTTAAGGGCCTGTGATCAGATAAGGAAAAGGATTCCCCATACAGAATGCATCAAAACCCGGGAAAAGGATTTATTAGGGAAGATCCTTTAAGTCAGTAATACTGTAAGAAGCTGACCCTTTCAACTTATGCATAGCAATACCCACAGGGGTTACTTTCAGAGTTA
>NC_051407.1:44500603-44502575 GCF_015228065.2 Penaeus monodon
TGAAATCTGGCTTGCAATAGGGGCGGTATTAGAGATGCTGAAGTGACAAAAAAGCTGAATCTGTTTGCATTCCATTTGAAGGGGTGGTTTTTCTAGTGAGAGAGTTTATTGGAGCCGATAGTAGCAAATTTTAAAAATGTGGCGATGAAAAAATAAAGCATCCCAAAGATTGCGAACTCTAGAATGTTTTGGGGGTGGAAAAGGTTAATTAATGGACAATTTTATCGGGGTCAGGATATATACATTTACAGAAATTCTAAAACCCCAGAAACTTAAAACCTAAAAGGAAGCAGCATTTTTTTCAAATTCAGCTTCATTTAGATGGGGCCAATGTTGTCGATTTTGTTGAAAATATGTTTGCTTTTTTAAAATATTTTAAAAGTATGTTTTTCTAGCACGAAGATCAGCCAAGTAGAGATTTTTTGGAAAGGTGGGGGGGCAGTCTTAAAACCAAAAATGGTTTCGTTGAACGCCATAATCTGGACCCATCTGAAAAGGTAATTTTCCCGGTTTTCTGCAGCAACTGTTATACTCCAGTAAGTAGCCTTGCATCTAAAATACTAAAATAAGTGTTATCGAGAAGGTCATCCAGAATTTCATCAGTTCTCAATAATGGATATAAAATACTTAGCATTCAGATTACGAATCACCCCAAAAACGTAGATTACTATCTTCATTTCTTGACTAGACAACTGACGATGGCATGGAGAACTGATGATCTATGACTTTGGCATCCACATTTTTTCAAAAGGGTCTTTATTATTTCCTTTGTAGAGTGTAGCAATTCTCCACCAGTCTGGTGCAAAGGGTATTGTCTGTGTGATGATTCTGAGTACTGCATCTGTTCTTTTACCTTTTAATAGATCTTAAGGTGAACTTTGCCCAATGTGAAGTCAAATCTTCTCAGCGTACATCAACAGGAAACTTTAGATAATATCTTATCAGAAATCAGTGTTTGCAACTCATACCTGCAATCTTTTTAATCAATGTCATCTTCACCCTTTTGTTGAATGTAGACCAAAAACGTTTGTTAAGGGGCTTTACTCACGGGCCATTTTAGCTCGATACTTTCCAGCAAAATAGTTTTACCAGAGAAACTGACGAGCCCGTGTCGATAAATGCTTCGGTTCTGGTTAGCTGAATAAGTGGTCGTCCTGTAGGTGTATCAGATATGGATAAATAGATTGGAAGAAAATAAATAATAAATAATAACCAAGAGGTGTATCATCATTTTCACGTTCTCAGAACTGAATTATCAGTGGAACCCCTGTAAATGCAGACTCATGCATGTTAATGGCATCCCGAGGTAATGCCCGCAGCTTCCACCGAGAGGATGTCGATGAAGCCTGGCCCGCTGAAAAGGGGCACGATCAACGTTAATGCCCGGGGTTACCGCAAGTCCAGCAACGTTACCCGGAAATTTAGCTCTACATAGGTGTGGAGTTACCCTTGCATTAAGGGAAGGGCAGAAATTTCGTCTTTGTCACTGGGAACTGTAACTTGCGACCGAGAATTCTGTTTGAGTGCAGATTACAATTTCAAATTTTAGCTGCTGTATCTACCATTTCGTTAACAGGGGCATCCGACTTTTCATAACCATCTCGCGTAACCTAAAAGGAAGTGACTGTAAGAAGATTCTCGTAATCATCTCTTCAGTATTTAAACCCCTGCTACTGGAAACCACTCAAAACCTTTGGGAAACAACCTTGAATTTCAATCTACAAAGCTTGTGGAGATTGATGAAGAGCTATTATGATGTCATTCAGAACGGGAAAAGTCTAATGAGTCCTTTGCACCATGGAATTTTTAAAATCGTACCAGTATTTGACCGTTCAAATAAAGGAGAATTAATCCTGCTATACTCCCTTGCATGTAACCATATGCCGTGTTATATTAATGTTGCATCGATCTTTTACTCTCGTAACTGCTGGATTATCTAAGCCATACCCTCATGGGTCTCTTAGGTTAAGCG
>NC_051407.1:44504753-44504842 GCF_015228065.2 Penaeus monodon
AATGGGAGCCTACTTATAAACTACTACGAAATATGCGCCTCGTTGGACGAGAGCCCAGAAGACGACCAAATTTGCTTAATTCGTTCCTG
>NC_051407.1:44526768-44527579 GCF_015228065.2 Penaeus monodon
TTTTTACCAAAAGTTGAATGGAAAAAAACATATTAAAAACAAATTTCCTTTTACAGAGGCACTGTTAGACCAGTAGTATTATTGCAAAACCCTCATTTTGCAAGGAAATTTGGAAAAATCCCTTTTGGAAAACAGTGAGTAGTGTTTTCATAAAAAAAAAGGCTCCACCCTTTGCTTGCAGTGGAGTTTCAGATCAATCAATCCTTGAAAACCCTTTCCCCAAAGCTGTAAAAGATTTAATTATGAGAAAAAATGGTGAAAAGGTACTTATGCAGCACGGGCTATTGAAAAATTTCCCAAAAAGTCAAGGGGAAAGGGGAGGGATGAAATCAAACCCTCCTATATTTTTTGACCCGAGTAAAAGGACAGAAAAAGAATGGGAAGGGGTTACCTCCTCATGTCTCAGGGTGAACCAGGATTTAGCAAGGTCCTGTGATGCTTGGTGATGAAGCGTGCTTTCAACCTCTCTATTTATGCAAATTCGTACATACAGTACCTGGGGAACAGGGTAAAGAGCCAAACTTGCAACTCTCTCCCTCTATCTACGTTTTTGTGGGCAGAGGTTGTGGACTGTGGGGGAAAAAAGTGCTGGAGCCCCCTCTTTAACTTTTAGGAAAACCCAAAATGAGTTGAGTTGGAAATATTGTTACTTGTATAGCTAAAATTTCTTTTTTTTCAAAAGGAAAAGCATTAAAGTTGAAAACCTGCAGTCTTTCAGGGTGGAACTTATGTCTTGTAATTACATTTATCTAAATTTTTTAATCATATATAGTGGTGCAGTTTTAAATGACTCCTAGGTATTTTTGCTTTT
>NC_051407.1:44527798-44527984 GCF_015228065.2 Penaeus monodon
TCTTGTAAATTGGGCAAAATGGAACTTGAACGATGCCTTTTTTGAAATTTTAAAGTGTGCGTATGTCAAATCACCTAAAAATTCCCCGTGAAATTTTGGGTAAATACAGTCAATAAAACTTTAGAAAAAAGGTTAAATTTTTTAAAGCTGTTGCAGGGGACTTAGAAAAAAATAAGCCCCAGTTTT
>NC_051407.1:44528042-44528326 GCF_015228065.2 Penaeus monodon
TTTAGATTAAGAATAAAAGTGATGATGATAGTGATAGGAACATTTCTAACCATTATCTCCCACTGTGGAAATGGTGTTTTTTTTTTTCTTTCTTTTTTTTATTATTTTTTATTTTGCTGTATATTATGTTTGGCTTATCCATTGTCATTTCCATTATCTTGATAAATTATTTTTCACTATTATTATTATTATTTTATTGTTATTATTTATTTTTATTATTATTTTTTATTATTATTATTTTTTATTTTTATTATTATTATTATTTTTTTTATTATTATTATTTT
>NC_051407.1:44528692-44529984 GCF_015228065.2 Penaeus monodon
CAAATCAGGGTTTTTATTCTGTTTCCTTTTTTTTTATTTTTTTTTTCTTTTTTTTTTTCTTTTTTTTTTTTCTTTTCTTTTTTTTTTCTTCTTCTTTTTCTTCTTTTTTTTCTTCATCTTTTTCTTCTTTTTTTTTCTTCTTCTTTTTCTTCTTTTTTTTCTTTTCTTTTTTTTTCTTCTTTTTCTTCTTTTTCTTCTTCTTTTCTTCTTCTTCATTATTTTTATTTTTATTTTCTTTTTTTTATTTTATTAATTTTTTATTTTTATTGTTGTTGTTGTTGTTTTTTTAGAGTTTTTTTACAATTAGATTGTTTTTATTATCAAACGTTTTATTTTATTATAATCGTTTTTAATTTTTTTAATTATTACTTTTTAAAATTCCCCGTAATAATAAAAAATATATTTTTTTATTATTGGATTATTATTATTATTCTATCAATATAATATTTTATTTTTTATATTGTTTTTTTAGCTTTTGTTCTTGTCCTTGTTTTTAAGAGTAGTTTTTTTATTTTTTGATATTATTGATCTTTATGATTATTTTGTTGTGATTATTATTGTTATGTTATTTTTTATTATTTTTATTGATATTTTTGGTTTTTATTGTTATTATTTTTATTGTTTTTTTTATTATTGTTTTTATTTTGTTATTATTATTGTTTTTTTTATTATTATTTTATTGTTGTTGTTGTTATTATTATTATTATTATTTTTTATTATTTTTTATTTTATTATTTTTTTATCATTACCTTTATCATTTCATTATCATTATTATTATTGTCAGCCCTTTATTTTTTTTATTGTCCTTTATTCATGATTACCAGTGTTAATATTGTTGTTAAAAAATTATCATTTTTCTGCATTATTTTTTATCAGTCTGTCATTTTTTTTTTATACTTTTTATAAAAGTAATGATTTTCTTTCATAGATTTTTTTAGGATGGTATAGTAAACCTTTTAATTTTTATTGTTCTATTGTGCTTATTATTTTTTAGGTTGTTGTTTTTACTGATTCAGTGATGCTTCATTTTCAAAAAACAATTAAATTTAAATTTTTATCATTATTATTGATTTTTTTTCTTTCTCAAAAAATATCACTTTATTGTGGGTGTGATGATTTTTATGAATTGTTTTATTTATTATTTTATTTTCCCTATACTTCTTTTACATTAGTCAACAGCGTTTTATTCTTTACTGTTTGTGATCTTTTGTCTCTCTTATTTTCCTGTTAAAGTACACTATTATATCTCTTTATAGTGTTTATATTTAGGCTTCCATTATTATAGTTTTCCC
>NC_051407.1:44530033-44530219 GCF_015228065.2 Penaeus monodon
ATAGTCAGTGTTACTTCTATCATTTATCTATCCTGTCGTAGTTTTTTTACTTTCCCGGGAAGACTGTTTTGAAGTACACAAGTATTTTTTAGTCTGTTTACTTCAGTGAATTCTTTTTTCTACTGCATTTTTTTATGCCAATAGCTCCCTAAATTTTTTGGGATAAAAGTATATGATTTAGATTAA
>NC_051407.1:44530282-44530446 GCF_015228065.2 Penaeus monodon
TACTTGCGGTCCCTTAGGTACAGTGCAAAACCCCACGAGAGTTAATTCTGGCTCTGACCTCAACAAATCAGTGGAAGCTGGCCCTCAAAAACGTTGCTAACAAAGGAGGTTTGGGAACATTAGCACAAGGTCCCCATAGCTCAATTATGAACAGCCCCCGGTCC
>NC_051407.1:44540146-44540528 GCF_015228065.2 Penaeus monodon
TTAAGCTCTGACCACCAGCTTTTATAGTGAAGAATGGTCTGAATGTGACAGTAATCAACACCTTCCAGTTATAGCACTTACTTACTTTGTCAGATATTCATTGATGTAATTATATTCTGTAAGAAAATAGAAAATAATACTATGCATTTCATTTACCCACAGACTATTATAAGTACATGGTATATAAAATATATTGTAAAACACAGTGGTGGTGTGATTCACCAGTGATAAAGTGGGGCATACACTCAGGAACATTGTGAGATACAGTGAGATCTCACACAACTGCTTGGTAAACAGTGCGGTACCTTCAGATTCAAAGAGATGCTTGGTCAGGTATTTTAAAAACCCAAACTGGTGTCTAGCCCTGATGTTGAATATGTGG
>NC_051407.1:44540596-44541037 GCF_015228065.2 Penaeus monodon
CACACAAGCATACCCACACATACAAACATATTATGAATTGTGTTTAACTTTTGACACTTTAAGTATCACAAAATAACCATCTTGTCATCTTCCTCAGGTAAAAAAAGTCTGAACTTAGCCTTGGCTGGCTACTCCTGCTGGCATCAAAAACTTGAAGAATCTTTTCAAATAACATTCTCAAAACCTTGACCACATGTGGGAAGTTGTGGCAGCAAAAGCAGATATCTCAAAAGGTGCACAACTATCTGCAGGAAAAAAGACTTTATTTTGATGCACATTGAAGGTAATACTTATTAGAAAATATCATGCATCAGGTTGATTTTAGCCACACATTCGTATAAATGTATACAAAATAAAAATATTTGGACTCTGGTAGATCTATAATTTTTATGAAAAGATATTCGTGGGTAATATTTATCTGATGATTATACTATTCAAACG
>NC_051407.1:44542064-44542128 GCF_015228065.2 Penaeus monodon
AGATCTCAAGGACTATACTGATAAGATTATCTAAACAAATGTAGGGGGATTTCATCAGCTGCAT
>NC_051407.1:44545444-44545538 GCF_015228065.2 Penaeus monodon
CTCTCTGTTGAAATAGTGGAAAGGGGCATATTTTTTAAAATGTAATCAGAATTCCATATTTATTTTTTAAAACAGTAATGGAAGTTACAGGTTT
>NC_051407.1:44545568-44546343 GCF_015228065.2 Penaeus monodon
CAACTGTTTTGATATTTACTTTCATTAATTTCAAGAGAAAGTTCTTTTTAACACCAGTATGTTGAAAACAGCTACATTATTTGCAGATGGATACACCCTTAAAGAAGTGCAATACACCAGAGAGCCAAAAGGCCTTGTTACAAAAGCTGGACAAGCGGCTTTCAAGGATCTGCTCTTGTAGCCCTGCAAGATCTCTGATAACTTTTATATTTACAGGATCTTCTATGGAATAGGCCACTAAATGAGGTTTCAAATGGCATGCTTATGTGTTTTATTAAAAAAGCAGGATGAAGATGTAAAATATTCGGCTTTCTCTCTTTTGTGAAAAAAAGTATGATTTTATAAAAATAGATTGGTGTACCCGTAGATGAAATTACCAGCTGATAAGCAGAAGAGATTCTAAAATCTTGAATGATTATTTAGTTTTTAGTTATTGATGTTTATGTAACTGAATTAATTCAAGCAATCAAAAGTGTTTTTTTTACTTGTGTACCTAATAAGAGGTACTTTGTATTATTATACTACCAAAATTATTGTGTTGGGAAAGGACTAATAAAGAATACCGTGTATCTATATGTTGTCATTATTTGCATCAATTACAAAATCATCATAGGTGTAACCACCCCATATAGTTTCATAGGCAGTAGTCTTTCGGCTGAAGTTATTAACAAATATGTCTTGTGTGTGATAGCAAGGTAGCATGGAAACTCAAACTATGTTTATTTTTTCTCTCATACTACAATCCATGCACATATCACTCTGGGGGGAGGAGGGA
>NC_051407.1:44546616-44546706 GCF_015228065.2 Penaeus monodon
GCCCAGGTACACCTGCATGGACTTTTACTCATTTCAATCTTGCATACAGCATTTAATAATGACATTGTGCATAGAAATGAGTTCGTGAAT
>NC_051407.1:44546778-44547103 GCF_015228065.2 Penaeus monodon
TGGTTTTTCTTCAAGAATTTGATTTTGTATACATTTATACTTGTAATATGCTTTCCATCGAGACTCCTGTAGTATGCTGTAGCTTATGTAGGGGTCTATATGTGTACCAAGTATGAAGCACTAATGTTAAAAAATTAAATTACAAATGATAATATTTGGTTGGATTCACTCTAATGGTTGGTACATTCCACTGTCAACAATTTTTTTTTATTTGAAATTGGTTTTTTCCGTTTTTAAAGAGTACTACTTCAATATGAAGGCACCTGGGGGACAGAATTTTAAACTTCAGGGAAAATAAATGAAAATTGATTATTTCCTGTTGAAT
>NC_051407.1:44547161-44547549 GCF_015228065.2 Penaeus monodon
GTCTTATACATTCGCCACGTAAAAACTATTAGGAATTTTAAAATTGGTCTTATGCATTCACTACTGCACCATTTTCATGTGTTTCCAAAAAGAATGCAACCTGTGGATGCTACCATAGGCTGTAGGTACCATAAATACATATAATTTTGACCTCACCCAGGCATCTGATCATTTTGTATACTTAACCTTTTGCCCCTGGTTTGATTTACCTATATACCTATATTCTTACATAAAAATGGGTTTAGTCCTATTAAATGAGGATGATTAAAATGACTAGTTTTATGTGCATGATTTTCACATACAGAGCAACCTTCTCAAAAATTAAAATCACCTGATGACCCCGCCCTTCCATAATTCCATAATTCTCAAATTTCATATACTGTATTCA
>NC_051407.1:44547755-44547847 GCF_015228065.2 Penaeus monodon
ATCATACAACAATTTTGTTCTGATATTGCCTTCCATAGTTCTCCATTTGCTTCCTTAATTATCAAATTTGAACTGATATGTTGTATTCATGC
>NC_051407.1:44548048-44548239 GCF_015228065.2 Penaeus monodon
ATCATATAACAATTTTGTACTGATATTGCCTTCCACAGTTCTCCATTTTTTCACAGTTATATTTTCCCCAAAAATAGATAAGTAAGTGAAAAAATAAAATGATTAATATTTTTTTTTTGTAATTTCTGGGTTAGATTAGTTGTCTTTATGATTTAATGCATTTTCAGACAGGAATCTCTACTTTCATATCT
>NC_051407.1:44548258-44548350 GCF_015228065.2 Penaeus monodon
GTAAATACCTTTACAACTATAAACTGATTAATTTGGTAATAAATTCATCTCAAAGTACACTAGATTAACTTTTTTTATATATATATCATGAG
>NC_051407.1:44548422-44548597 GCF_015228065.2 Penaeus monodon
TTGTTAGCATAAACTGCAATACATTCCAGTGTTCCAGTGGTCGTAATTTTAGTATATTCTTTCTTTTGTGAGTGATATGAAGTACCCAGGCCACCTCATCTCTAATTTTTTAATAAAAAAAAAACACTAAATATAATGTAATTGACCCATATAGTTTTTTTTATGGCCAACAATC
>NC_051407.1:44548627-44548760 GCF_015228065.2 Penaeus monodon
CGGAAATTTAAAAATCGCGAGTCAAGGTGGCCTTCCCATAGAGATGATCAAACTGAAAAATATTTTTTTGGTATTTTAGAGAAAAAATATGACCTATGAGATGCACAGCACAATGATATACTCTATAACATGC
>NC_051407.1:44548792-44548872 GCF_015228065.2 Penaeus monodon
TCTCTGAATCATTATCTTTTTATGATCAAATGAGTGGAACAAGGTAGGCATTGTTCAGGATATTTCCCATAACCCATTGA
>NC_051407.1:44552491-44553236 GCF_015228065.2 Penaeus monodon
CTTTATTCATTATTTGTATAGAAGAGCATGGTTAATATATCATATTAGTTTATGTCTGACTGCTCCCATCTTCAAGAATACATTGGAATATACACAAATATGGCCCAGTTTGCTGGTAATGTTATGAACTGAAGAAATATAATCAGTATTTTACAATTTTGTAAAAAATTTGGGCCCTTTTCTGAAGTTATTCCTACAAAAAAGTCAACCCCTTTCCCAAAAATTTCGAAGAAGGGCTGTACAAATCTGGAGAGAGATTCCAAAGCTAGATGTCTCAAAAATACACCTGTGAAAATAATGATAAATACTATAAATATTGATGATCACTAATATTAATAGTGATAATAAGGAAAGGGGATGATGATCAGGAAGATTTAAAAATGATATTGATAGTGATAATAGTGATAATGAAAGTAATTCAAAAATAATAATAGCCTTAGTGATAATACTGTTAAAGAAAAGAGTAACAAAAAGGGTGATAGTAATAATAGTCAGTAATGGTAGAAATACTGATAATGATAATTATCTTCCTACAATACTATTTTTAGTTGTAATAACACCATTTGATTATTGTTATTGACTGCCAGAATATCAATAATAAAGATAATGATAATTTTGAATATAATGATATGATGCTAAAGATGATATTGTTCATGATAATAATCAATAATTATTGATGATTATAACAATAATGGAAACAAAGGATGCAGGAGTTAAATATTAACTAGCATAATCTTGATGTTCA
>NC_051407.1:44560697-44561090 GCF_015228065.2 Penaeus monodon
GAGCTCTGACCACCAGCTTTTAGTCAGTGAAGAATGTGTCTGAATGATCAGTTTATATCAACACCTTCCAGTTATATCACTTACTTTACTGTGTCAGATATTCATTGATGTAATTATATTCTGTAAGAAAATAGAAATAATACTATGCATTTCATTTACTCCACAGACTATTATAAGACCAGTGGTAATTATAAAACTATATTGTAAAACACAGTGGTGGTGTGATTCACCAGTGATAAAGTGGGGCATACACTCAGGAACATTGTGAGATACAGTGAGATCTCACACATACTGCTTGGTAAACAGTTGCGGTGACCTTCAGATCAAAGTAGACTGCTTGTCAGGTATCTTAAAAACCAAACTGGTTCTACTGCCCTGAGTTGAATACTGTGG
>NC_051407.1:44561160-44561606 GCF_015228065.2 Penaeus monodon
CAAGCATACCCACACATTACAAACATATTTATGAATTGTGTTTAACTTTTGACACTTTAAGTATCACACAAATAACCATCTTGTCATCTCTCCTCAGGTAAATAAAAGTATGAACTTAGCCTTGGTGGCTACTCCTGCTGGCATCAAACACTATGAAGAACTCTTTTCAAATACATCTCAAACCTTGCCACATGTGGAAGTTGTGGCAGGCAACAAGCAGATATCTCAAAAGGCTGCACAGCTATCTGCAGAAAAAGACTTTATTTTGATGCACATGAAGGTAATACTTATTAGAAATATATTCATGCATCAGTTTGATTTTATCACACATTTCGTATAAATGTATACAAAATAAAAATATTTGACTTCTGGTATATCATATTAATTTTTATAAAAGATATTCGTGGGTATATATTTATCTAGTATGCATTATAAATATTCAAACG
>NC_051407.1:44565962-44566869 GCF_015228065.2 Penaeus monodon
TGTATATTATCTCTCTGTTGAAATAGTGGAAAGTGCATATTTTTTAAAATGTAATCAGAATTCCATATTTATTGTTAAAACAGTAATGGAAGTTACAGGTTTTAATATATATAATAGATTTATATTATTTACAAACTGATTTGATATTTACTTTCATTAATTTCAAGAGAAAGTTCTTTTTTAACACCAGTATGTTGATACAGCTACATTATTTGCAGATGGATACACCCTTAAAGAAGTGCAATACACCAGAGAGCCAAAAGGCCTTGTTACAAAAGCTGGACAAGCGGCTTTCAAGGATCTGCTCTTGTAGCCCTGCAAGATCTCTGATAACTTTTATATTTACAGGATCTTCTATGGATAGGCCACTAAATGAGCGTGCAAATGGCATGCTTATGTGTTGTATTAAAAAGCAGGATTGAAGATGTAAAATATTCTGGCTTTTCTCTCTTTTGTGAAAATAGTATGATTTTTATACAATAGATTGGTGTACCTGTAGATGAAATTACCAGCTGATAAGCAGAAGAGATTCTAAAATCTTGAATGATTATTTAGTTTTTAGTTATTGATGTTTATGTAACTGAATTAATTCAAGCAATCAAAAGTGTTTTTTTTACTTGTGTACCTAATAAGAGGTACTTTGTATTATTATACTACCAAAATTATTGTGTTGGGAAAGGACTAATAAAGAATACCGTGTATCTATATGTTGTCATTATTTGCATCAATTACAAAATCATCATAGGTGTAACCACCCCATATAGTTTCATAGGCAGTAGTCTTTCGGCTGAAGTTATTAACAAATATGTCTTGTGTGTGATAGCAAGGTAGCATGGAAACTCAAACTATGTTTATTTTTTCTCTCATACTACAATCCATGCACATATCACTCTGGGGGGAGGAGGGA
>NC_051407.1:44567143-44567233 GCF_015228065.2 Penaeus monodon
GCCCAGGTACACCTGCATGGACTTTTACTCATTTCAATCTTGCATACAGCATTTAATAATGACATTGTGCATAGAAATGAGTTCGTGAAT
>NC_051407.1:44567315-44567635 GCF_015228065.2 Penaeus monodon
TCAAGAATTTTGATTTTGTATACATTTATACTTGTAATATGCTTTCCATCGAGACTCCCTGTAGTATGCTGTAGCTTATGTAGGGGTCTATATGTGTACCAAGTATGAAGCACTAATGTTAAAAAATTAAATTACAAATGATAATATTTTGGTTTGGATTCACTCTAATGGTTGGTACATTCCACTGTCAACAATTTTTTTTTATTTGAAATTGGTTGTTTCCGTTTTAAAGAGTACTACTTCAATATGAAGGCCACCTGGGGGACAGAATTTTAAACTTCAGGGAAAATAAATGAAATATTGATTATTTCCTGTTGAAT
>NC_051407.1:44567694-44568077 GCF_015228065.2 Penaeus monodon
TCTTATACATTCGCCACGTAAAAACTATTAGGAATTTTAAAATTGGTCTTATGCATTCACTACTGCACCATTTTCATGTGTTTCCAAAAGAATGCAACCTGTGGATGCTACCATAGGCTGTAGGTACCATAAACATATAATTTGACCTCACCCAGGCATCTGATCATTTTGTATACTTAACCTTTTGCCCCTGGTTTGATTTACCTATATACCTATATTCTTTACATAAAAATGGGTTTAGTCCTATTAAATGAGGATGATTAAAATGACTAGTTTTATGTGCATGAGTTCACATACAGAGCAACCTTCTCAAAAATTAAAATCACCTGATGACCCCGCCCTTCCATAATTCCATAATTCTCAAATTTCATATACTGTATTCA
>NC_051407.1:44568283-44568375 GCF_015228065.2 Penaeus monodon
ATCATACAACAATTTTGTTCTGATATTGCCTTCCATAGTTCTCCATTTGCTTCCTTAATTATCAAATTTGAACTGATATGTTGTATTCATGC
>NC_051407.1:44568670-44568767 GCF_015228065.2 Penaeus monodon
TAAAATGATTAATATTTTTTTTTTGTAATTTCTGGGTTAGATTAGTTGTCTTTATGATTTAATGCATTTTCAGACAGGAATCTCTACTTTCATATCT
>NC_051407.1:44568786-44568874 GCF_015228065.2 Penaeus monodon
GTAAATACCTTACAACTATAAACTGATTAATTTGGTAATAAATTCATCTCAAAGTACACTAGATTAACTTTTTTATATATATATCATG
>NC_051407.1:44568949-44569123 GCF_015228065.2 Penaeus monodon
TTGTTAGCATAAACTGCAATACATTCCAGTGTTCCAGTGGTCGTAATTTTAGTATATTCTTTCTTTTGTGAGTGATATGAAGTACCCAGGCCACCTCATCTCTAATTTTTTAATAAAAAAAAAACACTAAATATAATGTAATTGACCCATATAGTTTTTTTATGGCCAACAATC
>NC_051407.1:44569150-44569282 GCF_015228065.2 Penaeus monodon
CGGAAATTTAAAAATCGCGAGTCAAGGTGGCCTTCCCATAGAGATGATCAAACTGAAAAATATTTTTTGGTATTTTAGAGAAAAAATATGACCTATGAGATGCACAGCACAATGATATACTCTATAACATGC
>NC_051407.1:44569314-44569393 GCF_015228065.2 Penaeus monodon
TCTCTGAATCATTATCTTTTTATGATCAAATGAGTGGAACAAGGTAGGCATGTTCAGGATATTTCCATAAACCCATTGA
>NC_051407.1:44584700-44584990 GCF_015228065.2 Penaeus monodon
TTCACAGGTGTATTTTTGAGACATCTAGCTTTGGAATCTCTCTCCAGATTTGTACAGCCCTTCTTCGAAATTTTTGGGAAAGGGGTTGACTTTTTTGTAGGAATAACTTCAGAAAATGGTCATATTTTACTAAATTGTAAAATACTGATTATATTTCTTCAGTTCATAACATTACCAGCAAACTGGGCCATATTTGTGTATATTCCAATGTATTCTTGAAGATGGGAGCAGTCAGACATAAACTAATATGATATATTAACCATGCTCTTCTATACAAATAATGAATAAAG
>NC_051407.1:44588611-44588691 GCF_015228065.2 Penaeus monodon
TCAATGGGTTATGGGAAATATCCTGAACAATGCCTACCTTGTTCCACTCATTTGATCATAAAAAGATAATGATTCAGAGA
>NC_051407.1:44588723-44588856 GCF_015228065.2 Penaeus monodon
GCATGTTATAGAGTATATCATTGTGCTGTGCATCTCATAGGTCATTTTTTTCTCTTAAAATACCAAAAAAATATTTTTCAGTTTGATCATCTCTATGGGAAGGCCACCTTGACTCGCGATTTTTAAATTTCCG
>NC_051407.1:44588886-44589060 GCF_015228065.2 Penaeus monodon
GATTGTTGGCCATAAAAAAAACTATATGGTCAATTACATTATATTTAGTGTTTTTTTTTTATTAAAAAATTAGAGATGAGGTGGCCTGGGTACTTCATATCACTCACAAAAGAAAGAATATACTAAAATTACGACCACTGGAACACTGGAATGTATTGCAGTTTATGCTAACAA
>NC_051407.1:44589134-44589224 GCF_015228065.2 Penaeus monodon
CATGATATATATATAAAAAAAGTTAATCTAGTGTACTTTGAGATGAATTTATTACCAAATTAATCAGTTTATAGTTGTAAAGGTATTTAC
>NC_051407.1:44589243-44589340 GCF_015228065.2 Penaeus monodon
AGATATGAAAGTAGAGATTCCTGTCTGAAAATGCATTAAATCATAAAGACAACTAATCTAACCCAGAAATTACAAAAAAAAAATATTAATCATTTTA
>NC_051407.1:44589635-44589729 GCF_015228065.2 Penaeus monodon
GCATGAATACAACATATCAGTTCAAATTTGATAATTGGGGAAGCAAATGGAGAACTAGGGAAGGCAATATCAAAAACAAAATTGTTGTATGATT
>NC_051407.1:44589907-44590306 GCF_015228065.2 Penaeus monodon
ATGATCTTTTTTTTTCTGCAACAGCTGAATCAGTATATGAAATTTGAGAATTATGGAATTATGGAAGGGCGGGGTCCAGGTGATTTTAATTTTTGAGAAGGTTTGCTCTGTATTAAAACTATGCACAAAAAACAGTCATTTTAATCTCCCTTTAATAGGACTAAACCCTTTTTTATGTAAAGAATATAGGTTATAGGAAAATCAAAAGGGGAAAAAGGGTTTAATTATACAAAATGATCAGATCCGGGGTGAGGAAAAAAATTATAGTATTTATGGTCCCTCAGCCTATGGTAGCATCCACGGGTTGCATTTTTTTTTGGAAACCTGAAAAGGTGCAGTAGTAAATGCATAAAAAAATTTTAAAATTTCCCTAATAGTTTTTACTGGCAATGTATAAGA
>NC_051407.1:44590359-44590665 GCF_015228065.2 Penaeus monodon
CATATTCAACGGGAAATAATAAATATTTCATTTATTTTGAATTTTAAAATTTCTGCCCCCCAGGGCCTTTATATTGAAGTATATTTTTTTTAAAAACAAAAAAACCAATTTCAAAAAAAAAAAATTTTTGACAGTGGAATGACCAACCATTAGGTGAACCCCAAACCCAAAATTTATCATTTGAATTTAATTTTTTAACATTATGCTTCATATTTGGTACACATATAGCCCCCTACATAACTACAGCATACTACAGGGATCTCATGGAAAGCTATTACAATAAAATTTTATCAAAATCAAAATTTT
>NC_051407.1:44590746-44590935 GCF_015228065.2 Penaeus monodon
CATTCCGAACTTTTTCTATGCAAAAATGTCATTTTTAAAAGCTGTATGCAAGATTGAAATGATTTTAAAAGTCCATGAGGTGTACCGGGGCCCAAATTTAACTGCATACATAATAACTTGTGGAGCTTAAGCCCTTGCCCCTTTCCAAGAAATAACCAATTTGGGGGAACAGTCATCATTTGGCAAAAT
>NC_051407.1:44591101-44591967 GCF_015228065.2 Penaeus monodon
TAAATCCCCCTCCCCCCAGAGGATAGTGCATGGTTTGTAGTATGGAGAAAAAATAAACTATTTTTAGTTTCCTCTCCCTTGTTTCAACACAAGACATATTTGTTAATAACTTCAGCCGAAAGACTACTCCCTTTTAAACATATGGGGTGGTTCACCTATGTGATTTTTTTAATGATGCAAATATGAAAAAATAAATAACGGAATTTTTTATTTCCTTTCCCAACCAATAATTTTGGTAGTATAATAATAAAAAAACCTCTTTTTTTGGTAACCCAAGTAAAAAAAAAACTTTGATTGCTTAATTAATTTGTTACATAAACACAATAAATAAAAACTAAATAATCTTCAAAATTTTAGAATCTCTTCTGCTTATCACTGGTAATTTTTCTACAGGTACACCATCTATTGTAAAAAATCTACTATTTTCACAAAAAGAGAGAAAAGCCCGAATATTTTTAAAATTTCTCCTGCTTTTTAATACAAAACATAACATGCCCCTTTGCACGCTCATTTTTGTGGGCCTATCCATAGAAATCCGTAAATATAAAAGTTATAGAGATCTTGCAGGGCTACAAAAAGCAGATCCTTAAAGCCCTTGTCCACTTTTTTTAACAAGGCCTTTTGGGTTTGGTTATTGCACTTCTTTAAGGGGGTATCCATCTGCAAAAAGTAGCTGTATCAACATACTGGGGTTAAAAAAAAACTTTCTCTTGAAAATTAAAGAAAGTAAAAACAAATCAGTTTGTAAAAATAAATTTTTAAAATTATTAAAAACCTTTAAATTCCCTTACTGTTTTAACAAAAAATATGGGAAATTTGATTCATTTTAAAAAAAAATTTCACTTTCCCTATTTCAACGAGAGATA
>NC_051407.1:44592023-44592224 GCF_015228065.2 Penaeus monodon
ATTAAATTAATTTGATATATAATTTTTTTAAAATATAATTTTATTATATAATATTATATATATATATATATAATTAATATATTTATAATAGATAGATAGATAGATAGAAAAGATATATAAAATATATTAAAAATAATATTTTTATATATAATAGATAAAAAATATACATATAATAACCACATATTAATAATAAAAAATAAA
>NC_051407.1:44592327-44592394 GCF_015228065.2 Penaeus monodon
TATTAAATTTTTTAAAATATATAATTAATATCAAATATTAAAATTTCATATATCATTTTAAAACATA
>NC_051407.1:44592456-44592561 GCF_015228065.2 Penaeus monodon
TTAAATTTATATTTACTATATTTATAATATTTAAAAAATTTTTATAAAATATATATTCAAATAAAATGTATATTAAATATAATTTAATAAAAATTTATAAACTTT
>NC_051407.1:44595493-44595559 GCF_015228065.2 Penaeus monodon
ATGCAGGGTGATGAAATCCCCCTACATTTGTTTTTGATAATCTTATCAGTATAGTCCTTGAGATCT
>NC_051407.1:44596494-44597218 GCF_015228065.2 Penaeus monodon
GGGTTTTGTGTGTGTTTTGGTGCGTTTGATATTTATAATGCATACTAGATAAATATATACCCACGAATATCTTTTTAAATTAATATGATATACCAGAAGTCAATATTTTTATTTGTATACATTTATACGAAATGTGTGATAAATCAAACTGATGCATGAATATATTCTAATAAGTATTACCTTCATGTGCCCTCAAAATAAAGTCTTTTTCTGCGATAGCTGTGCAGCCTTTTGAGATTCTGCTTGTTGCCTGCACAACTTCCACATGTGGCAAGGTTGAGATGTATTTGAAAGAGTTCTTCATAGTGTTTGAAAGCCAGCAGGAAGTAGCCACCAAGGTAATTCTACTTTTATTTACCTGAGGAAGATTGACAAGATGGTTATTTGGGTGATACTTAAAGTGTCAAAAGGGTTAACACAATTCATAAATATGTTTGTATGTGTGGGTTGCTTGTGTGGTTTGAAATGAACATAATGATAATTAAGAACCAATGATTTACAAATATGACCACGTATTCAACTCAGGCAGTAGAAACCGTTTTGGTTTTAAGATACCCGACAAGAGTCTACTTTTATCTGAAGGTCACCGAACTGTTTACCAAACATATGTGTGAAATCCACTGTATCTCACAATGTTCCTGATGATGCCCCACTTTCAGGGAATCACACCACCACTGTGTTTACATATAGTTTTATTTACCACTGGTCTATAATAGGGGGCCTG
>NC_051407.1:44601145-44601303 GCF_015228065.2 Penaeus monodon
TAATGTTTCTGCACAATCTCACAATGCACTAGGCTGATGTGCTTGACCCTATTCAATGCATTTTAGCATAGTTTACCATGAGCTTGCCAAATATGCATATGTGAACAAACACTCGGCCTGAATTTAGGTATGTAGCCAAAATACCAAGCCCCAAGACA
>NC_051407.1:44601519-44601849 GCF_015228065.2 Penaeus monodon
TGTCATAGCAGCCTTAACTCAATGTTTCTGTGTTCATTTTAGAATTTTTTGTTATTGACAATAGTAACAGAAATATAAGATGACATGATATTTTTTAGGTTCGATGAAAAAATATGCATGATATAGTAAAAATAATCACTTATTAGAACCAAAACAAATATGTTTTATTCTATACAAAAATGAAAAACAATTAACCAAAAGTAATGTCTTTCTTGTTATTTAATATTATTATACAATAACAATATAATCCATCACTAAATTACAGTTGGGCATTCATAGGAGTAAAAGTATTCATCAGGCCTACCAACTTTCTTGGTGACTAACTGCTTC
>NC_051407.1:44601889-44602396 GCF_015228065.2 Penaeus monodon
TATCTATGTGTAAAACAAATAAAAATAGAACACCACACTAGAGAGTACATGAATAATATGCATAAAAAGAAAATAACAAAATCAACATACTCTCACCTGAAATAGACTATATGCATATGCATGTGGATTTCCCCTCTACTGCAGTACTAAATGGTTCATTCTCTTTATATGTGTCCGCTTGTTTCTCTGAATCTATATCTACTTCATGCTACTTTAAAACGATCTTGCACCCGGGTGACGTCACCATATGCAATATCTGTAGTAAAAATATATCTCAATCATTGAGCAATGTCAAAATTTCAAAACAATTAAAAAATAATAGATAAAATGAGCAACATATAAATAAATGTGTCAATTTTTTATCATGTTGCCTGCTAATACAAACATACACATACAACAAAATTGAAATATTAATATTATTTTTATATAATTTAATATATTTTTTTATAATTTATATTATATATTACTATAAAATATAATTTATTTAAATTTTTTAAAATTATTTTT
>NC_051407.1:44606783-44606851 GCF_015228065.2 Penaeus monodon
TACCTACCTGCCAGACTGTCCTCCTCTATGGGGTCACATAACACATAGCTGGAAATCCCACCTGTGGG
>NC_051407.1:44612480-44613327 GCF_015228065.2 Penaeus monodon
TTTGCCCTGTGTGGTTTGTGTGGGTGCCTGTGGTGCTATTAAAGATATTTACACCCTTTCGGGGGCACTGCAGTGGCCATCAAGTTGTTTGGCAATAGTTACCAGATTCCTGTACTTTTGCCAAATACCTCTCACATGACAATGATGTGGAATACAGTGGCAAGAGCTGATTAGCTGTAATCTGTGAAAAAATTATAAAAAATGTCAAAAAGAGGGGAAGGTAATCACTCCCCAGCCAGATTTTGCCAAGCATGTCTCACCAGCTTTTTGCTGTAGCTGAGGAACTCGCCCACCATCCTATCCTTGAGTTTTCAGGCACAGACAGTGGATGACCTTGGCCTCTGACCTCCAGGGTATGCCTTACCTAAGAATGCTCCTGACCTGCACTTTACAAGTATCGTCATTCCTCCAATGACGGTGATACTGACTGCATGCCCCCATTGAAACTGTCAAGGACAAGTGATCTCTCAGGTAAGATTTCCACCATTCTTTGTAAACATACCTGGCTCTTTTGACTTACTATTTATTTATCATTACTTTTTTTTTTTCTATACAGAGAACTCATGTATTTACAAATGTCAATGTCTCTGATGGTTTCAATGAGTATCACTTAGATTGGGAGGAATCTGAGTCTGACCCCAAGGAACTAGAAAATGACACGGACTTGGATGCAGACTACTTGCCAGCAGCTGATACATCGACTGCCTCTCACGAGCGTCTTGCGAGTACATCAGGCATTGCAGAGGAGAGAAACACTGTTAAAACTCCTTCCTTGGGAGAAGAACGTTCTGAAGCAGAAATTCTGGTGTCCACGCCAGCTGGATGAAGCACAGAGCTCCCTGGATAT
>NC_051407.1:44613751-44615348 GCF_015228065.2 Penaeus monodon
CTGCCAGAGCAGGCAAAACCTTCCCACAGCTAGTGAGCCAGCCTGGGTGCATGTACCACATGCCCCAGTAGGGGGAATCTGCGAGCTGCTTTCACTCCTTGGAAGAGGAGCTGAAGAGCAATTTCCAAGCCATCAATATAGTTAACATGTCTTACCAGTTCTTTACCTGATGTTCTTATAGGCCTCAGTCTTCCTGACATCTATTCTCTCAATTTTGAGGAAGTGACAGTGGATGGACACAGAGCAATCGACTTCAAGGATGTTGCTTGTTTGAGGAATCCTCTGATTCTCTGTGCATCTGTTACAACATTCTTCAGCAAGGAAGGTGTCACTATAGATAAGGAGTACATGGAAAACTCTGAAACTAATGAGCACCACCTGGCTCCTGTTACATACTGCCTTATGTCTCTGAACAGTTTTAATATTTTTCATAGAAAGAAGTCTTGGATATTCTCTAATATGCATGGATATCGACTTCTTGTCTCTGCATGACATGTCAACAGACTCTTGATGAGTTACTCAACTTTTATGCAAGTCATCAATGGGACCATAATGTACCCAGTGTCTCTTCCTTTGTATGGCATTTCAGTTTCTCTGCCTCTCCAGGGACCAAGCCTGATTATCTTAATCTGGCTTCACATCCTGACAAGACTTTCAGCCAAGGATACAATCCAGTAAGTATCTAAATCTCTGTTTCTTGTCTATTTATAAGGAGAGTGGGGGTGCCAAGCAGGGTGGCAATGACTTCGTCTCTGGTATCTCTAGTTCAGAAAACGAACTGGATATGTCAGCCAGATTGACACCATGCTAGACAATGAAGAGTCACTCTTGAGCATAGCCTCCCAGGAATGGAGACAACGTCATTCTCCTGGTGACAAAAGGACCATTTTCCCAAGCATTCTAATTAGTTGGGCATTCTGGGGTTATAACTGACCTAAATGTGCCCAGCACAATCATTTAACATCTTTCAGTGCTTTTCTACTGGACAGTCTCATGAGACACCAACTGTTAATTTCATTGCTTACATATTAGTGTTCTCTATTTGTATTCATTATGAGACAATTTCTTGAAATAAGAAATCAGAATGTATAACTATATACTTTTTTTCACTGCCATGGGTATGCAACACCCATCCACCTACAGCCTCATCTAAATCCAAGCAAGGGCCTTTGCATGGTGATAAGGATACAGACATGTCACGTGTTACTGTGATTACTCGTCAGCAGATCCCTTAATATGGTGAAAGATCTTTGCAGAGGTCATTGTGAGGAATTATTTCCATCAACTAACAACTCATCTCACCAGTGGCCCAATGGCTGGGTACATTTTGTGTTTCTAGGTATACATTGGGTAGGACCAAAGCCACTTGCCCTAATCCTAATCACCAAGAGACTTGAGGCCTGGACTCATGATTTCGAATATATACTTTTGGAAAACTACGATTTACTCTCATGACATCTAAGCAAAGGTGATTACTGAGAGTAATAAATCCTGCATTATTAGAAAGTATGTGATCTTTACTGAAACCTGTAACCATCATATATGTGCTGAGATTGGATCTTTATTCACAAGCACACTAAACCTCATGTTCCTCTCT
>NC_051407.1:44616447-44616577 GCF_015228065.2 Penaeus monodon
GGAGGCTGTTGGGGAATTTGAGAACTTCTTATTTACTGGTAGATTTGGATAAAAACTGATGTGTATGTCAAATTTTACATACTAATTAAAAAATTCAAGTCTGTTGAAAACACCTACATAACCCCCCCCC
>NC_051407.1:44616600-44617071 GCF_015228065.2 Penaeus monodon
TAAAAATATGTTTGTAAAAAAAAGACAATATCCAATGAATAGGCTGATGAAAAGATTACCCGAGAAACCTAGTATAGTTTGGAAACTTTCCAATATGATAGACATTTCTTTATAGATCAATTTAGGATTAATTTAGTAAATATTCAGTGTAGAGTATATTTCTAACTTACACAGATAATATCAACATGAAAAAGCTTGATCACTGGAAAAAATTACAATGTGCCTGCTCTTTAAAAAAGGTGTAATGAAAATGTGATAAACCATCATTTCAAGATATCGTGCAGAGAGGTAAACTTAAGTCATTTTCCCAGTTAGCCTCTTGTGAAGATATTTCTACATTTACTTCATTCCTCTGATTTCTATATTACTAGCAAAGTATTTTACATTTTTGCTTTAACATTAGAAAATTAGAATGGTGGCAGTTTTAATAGAACTAAGTAAGTGAGGTCAAATATAAGAATAATAATAGAT
>NC_051407.1:44617112-44617618 GCF_015228065.2 Penaeus monodon
AAAAGCCTTCCATGCAGAAAAGTGTGAATTGCCATAATGCAGACACTGCATTGCCAAGATACAAATGCTATCAGCTGATGTGTTCCTGGCCTTAATATAGGGTGCAATATCATTAGGTGCTAAAAAGCTCCACCTTTTCAATTCTAGAGCATTTATTTATAGAATTGTGGATCAATATTGGGAAGAAATACCATAGATAAAATATATAGTGTATTGTTTCTGTTAGAGACCTGCATACTCCCTTTGCAAATATGTAATAACTCTTTTATGTTAATGTATTTGGCAATGAAAATTTGTCACATGATTGTCCAAGGATGCACAATTCACATTTTCTTTTTTCTAAATACTTGGATAAACAGTTTTTTTTTAACAATAACTTCCTCTGAGTAAATTTGGAAAACTGAATATTATTCAGACAACCCTTTTGTACTCTCATAATGTACAAATGATAATCTATAGTAATATTTTCTGAAATAACTTGATTCTTAACTTGTTGAATTAGTGTT
>NC_051407.1:44618554-44618864 GCF_015228065.2 Penaeus monodon
GACCTCAAATTTTCTAATGTCCCTTTTTTAAAAATATTCATACAATTATATCTTACATACATTCATGGAGAAAATATCTTACCTCATAATAATCCGGGTATAAAGACTTGGATGGGAGTTTGAGAAACACCTCAGATAACTGCCTTCCTTCAGAGTCACGAAAATCTCGCACAGAGTTATAGAGGGCCTTCATATTCTTCGTGTTTGATATGTATTGATTGTACTTGTTTCTTTTTATGGACTTTCCTTTGCCAGAACTTGTATCAACTTGGTTAAGCTCTTGAATCTTTTCCATTAGCACCTGTAAATA
>NC_051407.1:44620044-44622676 GCF_015228065.2 Penaeus monodon
GCCTTTGTGTCTGTGTGGTATGTGTGTTAGTGTGGGTTTATGTGGGGTTCATGGGAGGTGTGTGGGGTGTTTTTTGTGTTTTTTTTTTGGGGTGTGGTGATGTGTGGAGTGGGGGGGGTGTGATGGTGTGAGTGGGGTATTGTGATGTGTGTGCTGGGGGTGGGATGTGTGATGTGTGTTGTGTGTGGGGTTGGTGTGGTTGTGTGTGGTGTGTGTTTTTTTGTGTGGTGTTTTTGTGGGGTCTGTGGGTGTGTGTGTTGATTGGTTGTGTGGGGGTTTTTGTGGTGTGTGGGTTTGTGTGTGTTGCGGTTTGTTGTTGGTGTTGGGTTGTGGGTGTGTGTGGGGTTGTGGTGTTGTGTTGTGGTGTGTGTTTTGGTGTGTGTGTGTGTGTGTGTTTGGGGGGTGGGTGGTGTGGGTGTGTGTGGGTGTTTTGTGTGTTGTGTGTGTGGGGTTGTGTGTGTGTGGTGTTGTTGTGTGGTGTTGTGTGTGGTGTACGTGTCTGTGGTGTAGGTGTGTGGTGTTTAGGGGTTTGTGTGTGGCATTTTTTTGTTGTGGGTAGTGTTAAGGTGTGTATTGTGGTTACATATGTGTTGTGGGGTGCTAGTGTGTGTTGGGGTTGATGGGGTTTTGGGGCGTGATTCTGGGTGGGGTGTGCTATGTCTGTTAGTGGGGGGTGTCGTTGCTTTGGGGTTTTTTGTGTTTGTGATGGTTTTGTCTGTGTGAATGATTTGGTTTTTTGGGTGTGCGGGCATGTTTTATGTTTGGGGTTGGATTGTTTGCTTGAAAATGTGTGTATTGTGGTGTGGTTTTTGTGGGCATGTGGTGTATGTATGTGTGGTTTGGTGTGTGTGTGGGGTTTTTTTTGTTTGCATGGTGATGTTTTGTGGTGTTGTTGGGTTGTTGTGATGTATTGTATGTTTTTTGTGGTGGTATGTGTGTGTTATGGTGGTGTGGGGTGGTTTGCATTTGTGTTGTTGTGGTGTGGGTGGGTGTTTTTTGGTGTGTGGGTGTGTGGGGTTTTGTTTTTTGGTGTAGTTGTTGGGTGGTATGTGTTGTTGTGTATTATGTTTGTGGTGTGGTAGTTTGGGGTGTGTAGTATTTGGGGTGGATGAATGTGTGGGTGTTTTGTGTGGTTTTATTTTGGTGGGGGTTTTTGGTTGGTTGATGTGGGGGTAGTATGTGTGTGTGGTTGTAGTTTGTTGGGTGTGTTGTGTGTTGGGGGTTTGATGTGTGTTTGGTTGTTGTGTGTTTTTGTATGTGTGTGTGGTGTGTTTTTGGGGTTGTGGGGTTTTTAAGTGTGTGGGGTGTTTTTGTATGGTGTATGGGGGTTTTTTTTTTGTGGTATGTTTGTGTGGTTTTGTATGGTGTTTGTGTGGATGTGTGTAGGGGTTGTTGGTGTTTGTGTGGGGGTTTTGTTGTTGTTTGGTGTTTTTGGTTGGGTTTGTTGTTTGGGGTTTATGTGTGTTGTGTGGGGTTGTGTGTTGTGTGTGGTGTTTGTATGTAGTGTGGGGGTGTATGATGTGTGGTGGTTGTGTGTGTGGTTGTATGTATGTTTTGGGGGTGTATGTTGGTGGGTGTGAAATGTGTGTGTGGTATGTATGTGTGTTTGGGGTTTATTGTGTGGGGTGGTTGGGGTTGTTTGGTGGGGTTTTTGGTGTTGTGTGTGGGGTGTTGATTGTATGTTGTGTATTGTGGTGGGGTTTGGGTGTGTTGTTTTTTGTGGTGTGTTTTTTGTGTGTTGTATGGTGTGTGGTTGTATGTGGGTATTGTGTTCGTGTTTGTGTGTGGGTTTGTAGGGTTTTTGTGTGGGTGTGTGTGTGTGGTGTTTGTTTGCATGTTGTTTGGTGTGTGTGTGGTGTGTTGTGTGTATGGGTGTATGTTGTGTGTGGTATTTTTGTTTTTGGGTGTTGTATTTGTGATATGTGTGCTGTGGGGTGTGGTGTGTTTGTGGTGTTGGTTGTTGGTGGTTGGTTTGGGTGTTGCTTGGGGTGTTTGGTGTGGTGTTTGTGTGAATTTTGGGGTGTGTGTTGTTTGTTTTTTGTGTGGTTTGTGTGGTGTGAGCGGTGTGGTGGTATGTTTTTGGGGTTTTGTGTGGGGTGTTTTGTGTGTGGTGTTTGTAGTGTGGGGTTTGTGTTGTATTGTGGGGTGTGTTGTATGTGTGTTGGGTGTGTATGTTGTGGGGGTGGTTTTTTGTTTTTGGGTTTTGTGGTGGTTGGTATTAGTGTTGTGATGTATGTGTGGGTGTATGTTTTTGGGTTGATGTTGTGTGGTGTGTATGTGTGTGTGTGGGGTATGTGTGTGGGGGTTGTATGTGGTTGGGTGTGGGTTGGGGGTTTTGTGTTGTTGGGGGTTTTTGGGGTGGTATGTGTGTGTGGTTTGGTATGGGGTTTTGGTGGTTTGTTTTGTATTTTTGGTGTGTGTGTGTATGTGATGTGAATGATGTATGGGGTTGGGGGAGTAGTGTGTTGGTGTGGGTATGTGTGTGGGGTGTTGTATGTGTGTTGGGTGGTGTGTGGTGGGGGTATGGTTTTTTGGGTGTAGTTTATTTTGGGTGTGATTTTTGGTGGGTTGGTGTGGTGTTGGTGGTTGGTGGGGTTGTTGGGGTGGGGGCTTGTCTTGGGGTGTGTTTTTG
>NC_051407.1:44622734-44622819 GCF_015228065.2 Penaeus monodon
TTTTTGGTGTTGGGTGTAAACCTATAAAATAAAAATTACAAAAAATACTAAATGCATATTATCAATTTTTATTATAATATGCCAT
>NC_051407.1:44622928-44623503 GCF_015228065.2 Penaeus monodon
CGTGCTTGTGGTGTGTAGGTTGGTTATGTAGGGGTGTGTGTGGTGTTTTTTTGGGTTTTTGTGTGTGTGTGTTTTGGGGGTTTTGTGTGGTGTATGTGTTTGGTGGGGTGTGTTGTTATGTGTGTGGTTTTGGGGTGTGGTTTGTTGTGATGTGTGTTGGGGGTAGATAAAATGTGTGTTGGGGGTATTATAATAAAAAAGTTGGGGGGGTTATGTATAATAAAAAGTTGGGGGTTGTATAATAAAAAGTGGTGGATGACAGTTTACGTTTCTGCATGTGCATGTGTGTTTTTTGTGTGTGTTGGGTGTGTTTTGTGGTGGGGTTTGGTGGTGTGTGTGTGGTGTTTTGTTGTTTGTGTGTGGGTTTTTGGTTGTGTTTGGGTGGGGTGTGTGTGTTTTTGGGTGTGTGTTTGGGGTGTGGTGGGTGTTGTTGGGGTGTGTGTTGGGGTTGGGGTGTTTTTGTGGGTTGGTTTGTGTGTGTGTTTTTGGTTGGTGTGTAGGTTGTGTTGTTGGGGGGGTGTGGGTGTATGTGGGGATGTGGTGTTATTGGGTTTGTTTTGTTGTGGGTGTGATTG
>NC_051407.1:44629068-44630277 GCF_015228065.2 Penaeus monodon
TTTCTATTAAGGGAACATTTTTTTGGGGGGTGCATTTCATTTTCGAACATTTTGAAGTTACCCTCGCAGGTACTTAAAAACCCATTTTTGCCTATCAGAATTTCCTGCGTCTCCCCCGCAGCCTTTTCCTTCTACCATTCCCCACTCCATCATTCCCCCCAAAAGCGACATGCTTTTCCTGTTTGCTTAAATCCAGTTTCCCTCAACCCCCAAACCCCCTCTTCCAGGGTATCTACCCAATTACTTCCCCAGAGCGGGTTTTTGGTGTAGAACCAAGTAAAATCGGGAAGCGGGGGTTTCACAAAAAATAAAACCAAATTTTTTAAATCTTATGGGGGAAATTCTGCAAAAAAAATTAAATCCATTGCCGTTCTCGTAGCAGAGTTGCAGATTTGAGTTTGGGAAAGGATTAATTTCCCAAAGGGAAAAAAGGTTGCTTTACAAAAATTGGCCCAGAGGATGGGGTGATTTTTGGAAGGATTCCTCCTGAAAATTAGGGAATTGGAAGGGGCTACAGGATGACTAAGAAGGGAAAAGCCTAATAAAAGTCTGGGAGAGCTCCCAAAATTTCAGATTTTTGAGGAATGAAATCTGATAGGGGGGTCACATGATATTTCTTTCCGTTACACCAAGCAAAAGGGGGTTCCCTTTATCGACCAATGAATTGGGGAGAAGACCTTTATGACCCCGACCCGTGGTGATCCCATACCTGGACCCTCAAACCCTTTGGGAAAGGCCACCACCGGCACGGAACAAAAAAAGAGGCGAGGCCAAAGGGGAAATGAGACGGTAGTCTTTTTTTAGGGAGAGGACCCGCGTCACTAGAAAATTTTAGAGAAATTTTAGATGAATTTTGAGAGAAGTTTTGGTCATGAAGGATGCGGAGGAGTTTTGGGGTTTTGCTTTCCCGAAAAATTTTAAAAGTGATATTTTTTTTTTTTTAATAAAACCTTTTTTTTTTTTTTTTTTTCCCCAAAAAAGCCTTTTTTTTATTCAGATTTAATTTTGTTTTATTTTATTACTTTTTATTATTATTATTTTTTATTAGGGGTATTAAAATTTCTTTACTTTATTGTTCATTTTTTTGGGGGGGGTTTACAAGCTTTCTTGTTATTTTTGTTTTTATCTGAAAGCCAGTTTATTTGTTTTTGTTATTTTCAAAAATAGAGGTTTGTTGTTTTTTTTCTTCAAAGCCCAAAGTAAAGTTCC
>NC_051407.1:44630318-44630869 GCF_015228065.2 Penaeus monodon
CTAAAACTAAATTTAAATTTCCCCTTTGTGTTTTATATCAATAGATTGTTTCCCTTTTTTGGGTTTTTTAAAAATTTAAATTTATTTTTATACTGAAAGCCAAGTTGTTTTTCCTTTGTGTTATTTCAAAGCAAAAAATTTTTTCTTTTTTTTTTAATTTCAAAAACCAAAGATTGTTTTCCTTTGTGTTAAATTTCAAAGCCAAAGATTAGATTTTAGTATAACAAAAGAAACAAAAGGTTTCTTTTATTTTTATTTTCAACGCCAAAGTTTTTCCCCTCTTTGTCATAAAACAATAAATTTTTTTTTTTTATTTTACTGTATAAAAAAGTAACAAAGGGCTTTTTTTTTGGAACAATAGCTAAATTTCCCATTTTTTAAAATAGTGCATTATTTTTTTCTTTATTAAGGGATTGATTTATGTTCATGTTAAAAATCACATACTTATTTTGAATTAAAGATAAGACTTTTCTGTGATAATGAAACATTGAGTGAATTATTTATTTTATTTTTGTACAAACAATGTAATATCATATTAAAGAAAGAGCCGA
>NC_051407.1:44630892-44631687 GCF_015228065.2 Penaeus monodon
GTACAGCTTAATGTTTTATTTTGTAAGTTTGTATCAAATATGTTGAAATATTTTGTCTGTTTACAATTCATTAAGTAATGGAATTGAGATTCTGTGATAACTGGTACTTAATATATTCCCAGGTTGTTCTGTGATAGTAAGATAATGCAATTGTTACATAAGGAATGTATATTTACAATGAAAGATAATATTATAGAAATGTATATACACACAATAAAATATTTGAGATTCTGTTATAACTGGTGCTCAAGATAAAATGTATTCTCAGGTTGTTTTGTGATAATAAAATGATCCTATTGTTACATTTCATAGGGAATGTATATTTACACTAAAAGATAATATTTTTATACAAGAATGTATATTTACAATAAACCAAACAGTATAATTAAGTTTTAATGGACGATACCATTGATATATATTTAAAGATCTGAAATAAGAAAATAGACAACAAAAAGAAAATTGTTCTATTCAAAAATTACAAAAAAATATTTTTTTAAATACCTCCAAATTGCAAACTTTAAAATTAACACTTTTTTATAACAGATGTCGCAAAAAAATGGGAAAAAATAAGCTTAAATCTTTGTTAACCACTTTCTTGCTTTACCTTTTATATGAACACTTATTCAGTTTATCTTGAAACAGTGAACACTCATACTTACCCTTATTTTTCATACTTAACTTTTATGGTTACATCTTCAGGGCCATATCTTTTCTATTTCCAAAATTGCTCATTTTCATCATCATGTCTAGGGCAGCCTTCCGGATGTTCACTGCATCTTTTTTCCATACACATGT
>NC_051407.1:44634560-44634893 GCF_015228065.2 Penaeus monodon
CGGTCTCTGTGTATTATTATGTAAATTCTCTTGAGGTAGAACTCCAGTATCCCTTTCTGGTGTGAGGATTTAAATGGCAAAAATCATTTGCAATGTATACAGTGTCACCCCGCAAGAAATACCCTGCCATCTTCTTGCTCTTTCTGCAAAATATGGGCTTATTTTATAAAGAAGAAAGAAGAAGAAAGAAATAACGTTTGATAAAGCAAAAGTTGACGACCTTGGTCCATCTTTGTTTCCACGCTGAGCATTGTGGGTAAAAAAGGGTTTCCCTTTACGAGCAAGACGAGGAGTTCCGAACGCAGCATATGGTCTGACTGTATTTAATTTTTT
>NC_051407.1:44640416-44640524 GCF_015228065.2 Penaeus monodon
AATGTCCTGCTTTCACTTGGACAAAGGGGCATCGGCGATGCCGCAAATTCAATGAACGACGGGCCCAAACTTTTTGCGAGGCGTGCGACCAAAGGGGCGGGGCTGGAG
>NC_051407.1:44640930-44641135 GCF_015228065.2 Penaeus monodon
GCTATGGTTAGAAGAAACATTTTTGACGAAAAGTGGGGGGTATCCTATGATTAAGCAAGTTCCTAAAATCCTTTTATAAAAATATAAAATCACTTAAAATCCCCTTAAAAGCTTTCAATCACCCCAAACGCAATTAAAAGAAATCTGCCCCATTGTGAAAAAATGCCATTAAAGAAAAACACCTACCCCAAAACCACACACAATA
>NC_051407.1:44641209-44641411 GCF_015228065.2 Penaeus monodon
TTTCCGCACACTTCTTATTTTTTGGGGAAATCAAAATATGGCCGCCACTTTTAAAGCTGTCTTCATTTCAAACATAATAAATTGCTCGACCGGTCTTTTTTTTGAGATCATGGCTGGAGATTTTCGCTTCCCCTCGCGGCCTTTTGGGAAAAACCAAAATGGCCCCAACTTTGACCCTAAAAAGGAAACTGTCAGATTCAAC
>NC_051407.1:44641441-44641533 GCF_015228065.2 Penaeus monodon
AGTCATTATTGTATGTTGATAGAGAGCCAGTCCCTTGGTTTCGGCGTTTATTATTTTCAATAGGGGAGAAAAAAAAAAAGCCCAAAGAATAA
>NC_051407.1:44641595-44641941 GCF_015228065.2 Penaeus monodon
ACAAAAAAGGCAGGGAAGGTTTCCAACTGGCGAAGACAAGGAATAAAAGCAAAAAAGATATCGACTTTTAACAAATAAAAATGAAAGGGGAAATATAAGAAAGAAAAGGAACTCAAGAGAGGGGAAATATTTCTCAAAAATCTGAACGAGAAAATGAACGTGTCAAGGTGGGAGCCCAAACCCGGGGATCTTGAAAAATTAGGGTAGGGGCAACGGCCTGAAGATGAAAAAAGGGAAGGGCACGGGGCCCAAAAGGAATTCCATAAACCTGGAACGAGGGAGGGAAAGGATTGACAGTTATGGGTGCTGATGGGGGAAAAAGGGGGGGGGGGAAAATTTCCTACAG
>NC_051407.1:44641990-44642393 GCF_015228065.2 Penaeus monodon
CGTTTTTTGGAAAAAAACCGGGGGGGGGAACAAAAAACCAAGGAACCCAAAAAGAAAAACCAAAAAAAAGTTTTGGAAAAGGGGGTTTTTCAAAAAAGATTGGGGAAAAGGGCAAAATAGAAAATTGGGCCAACCGGAAGCCCAAGCCAAGGGGAAATGTTTCAAAAGAATAAAAAAAGGGTGACCCGGGGCAGTTAGGAACCATTAGAATGGGCCCCATAAATGAAGAAAAAAAGAAAAGAAGATTACAGTCCAACAAAAAAACAATTCCATCTCTCTCGCGACAAGTCCCAATAAAAAGCGCCTTGTTTACGAATCGGATTAGGTGTGCATTGTCTGCATCACTAGCGTTTTTTACCCCGGGGAAGCCCCCGTGCAAAAAAGCTGAAGGAACGCAGGGTTT
>NC_051407.1:44642555-44643258 GCF_015228065.2 Penaeus monodon
CTCTAATAATCCATAAACATTACCTTACCGTTTTTTATGGTTTTCTCCAACATTTTTTTGGTCTTAAAATCAATTAAACGGTCGCCATTACATTTGTATTCAAATTGCGCCCTTTTTTTTCATCCATAATAATTGCTCGTAAATCCCGGTCTCCTGCGTTTTGCATTGCGGCTTTTACGGAAGACGGGTTTTTACCCTTTGTGTGACTCGACCGCCTGCGGAAGAGGGTATTGCTGGTTGGAACTCCTTCCCCAACTATTTGGCAAGTTGGAAAAATTTTTTTTTCCCGTTCGGAACCCCCTTTTCGCCTGGAAAAGTTGTCCTTCGTCCAACTCCCCCGGGTTCGCAGCGGGGCAACCAAGACGAGATGACTCAAAAAGGCTTTTTGTTTACAGAGAAAATGGCAGTCGTGGAAAATTGTGGTGAGTTTTTTATTTGACGCTGTTTGTTATTTTTTAAATGCTTTTTCTGTCTTTTGTTGCACATTTATTACTTATTATCAGAGTAATTTATAAAAACAGAAAAAATCGCAGTGTGTATTATTGTTATAAATAACGAATTTTTACAGGGGAAAAATTTGGGCCCAAAAGACGCATTTGTTTTTCCAGTGTTCAAAGATCAGTAATAATTATTGGCGGGATGCGAGGTTCTGCCTTCCCAAAAATTGGGTGGTGTACCGTAAAAGCCCCGTTTTTCCTGGGAG
>NC_051407.1:44643416-44643587 GCF_015228065.2 Penaeus monodon
TTCTTGAAATGTTCTTGATTATGGGTTTTTGTAAAAACTCTTAAAAAAGAAAATTTTTCAAAAAAGGTAAGTTTTACATCAAAGTATGTACTTTTACAATATATGGGTGCTTCTTTTAGTTTCTTTTATTAGTTTCACACATTCATCCAACCTTTGCAGTTATAATCCTTC
>NC_051407.1:44644568-44645616 GCF_015228065.2 Penaeus monodon
GGAATCAATTTTTGATGTGTGCATTTCATTTTGCAGAACGTTGAAGTATACCCTCGCAAGGTATTTGGGGAAAACCAGTTTTTTGCTATCAGAACTTTCCTGCTGTCTCCTCCGCAGCCTTCTCTTGCTACCATGTCACCCACTCCATCAGTTCTTCCCCCAAAGCGACTTTGCTCTTCCTGCTTGCTTAATCCAGTTTCTTCCCTCAACATCCACTACACCATCTTCCATGGTATCTACCCCAATTACTCCCCAGAGGGGGTTTTTGGGTGGTAGAACCAAGTGAAATCGGGAACCCGAGGGTTTCACTAAAAATGAAACCAATTTTTTATAAATCTTATGCAGGAATATCTGCAAAAGAATTAAAATCCATTGCCGTTCTCGATAGCAGAGTTGCAGAGTTGAGATGGAAAGATTAATTTAACAAAAGGAGAAAAGGTTGCTTTAGCGGAATTGGCCCCCAGAGGATACGGTGATTTTTGGGAAGAGATTCCATCCTGAGAAACTTCAGTTAATTGGAAGGGTCACGGGATGACTAAGAAGGCAAAAGCCAATAATGAAATGCCCTGGGAGAGCTCCCAGTAAATTTCAGATTTTTGAGGAGATAAGTAACTGATAGGGGGTCAGCATGATATTGACTTTCCAGTTACAGCCACACCCAAAGGGGATTCACATTCATCGACCAATGAATTGGATGAAGAAAAACCTTTTGATGACCCTGACCCTGTGGGCTGATCCCATACCTGGACCCTCACACTTGGAAGTGCCACCACCGGCACGGAGAAAAAGGAAGAGGCGACAGGCCAAGGAGAGTGAACGGTAGCCCTTTTTGGGAGGGAGAGTGACCAGCGCCCACTATGAAATTATGAGAGAAGTTTTAGATGAAATTATGGAGAAAGTTTTAGAGCTCATGAAGAGGATGCGAGAGGAAGTTGTGGATGTGCTCTCTGAAATGTTAAGATGTGAATATAATTTTTCAAAAACCCTTTTTTTTATGATTATTTTTTTCCTAACAACCCTTTCTTTTTTATTCAGAGTTTACTTTTGT
>NC_051407.1:44645659-44646495 GCF_015228065.2 Penaeus monodon
GGTGTAATTAATTGCTTTACATTTCATTGTTCATTTATTTTGGGGGGCTTTAGCAGAGCTTTCTTGTTAATTATTTTGTTTTATTCGAAAGCCAGTTTATTGGTTTTGTGTTATTTTCAAAACTAAGGTTTGTTGTTTATTTCTTAAAAGCCAAAGTTAAAGTTCCTTTTTTCTAATTTTGATTTTTTTAAAGATTTTTTTTGTACTTTCTAAAGCTAAAATTTAAATTTCCCATTTGTTGTTTTATATCAATAGATTGTTTCCTTTTGGTTCATTTTAAAGTTCAAGTTTATTTTTTTATACAAAACCCAAAAGTTTTTTTCCTTTGTGTTAATTTCAAACCCCAAAGACTGTTTTCTTTTTGTGAATTTCAAAGCCAAGCTTGTTTCCTTTGTGTTAATTTAAAAGCAAAAAATTGTTTTTTTTTGTTTAATTTCAAAGCCAAAGATTGTTTCCTTTGGGGTTAATTTCAAAGCCAAAGATTAGATTTCAGTAAAAACAAAAGAAACAAAGTGTTTTTTTATTTTTATTTTCAACGCCAAAGTGTTTTGTCCCTCTTTGTCATAAATACAATCAAATTTTTTTTTAATTTTACTTTTACATGTATACATACAGTAACAAGGACGCTTTCTATTTTGGAACAATAGCATAATTCCTTTTTATATACATAGTGCATTATTTTTTTCTTTTTTAAAGGGATTGATTTATGTTCATTTTAAAAATCACATACTTATTTTAAATTAAAGATAAGACTTTTCTGTGATAATGAAACATTGAATGAATTTTTATTTTATTTTTGTACAAACAATGTAATATCATATTAAACAAAGAGCCGA
>NC_051407.1:44646519-44647318 GCF_015228065.2 Penaeus monodon
GTACAGCTTAATGTTTTATTTTGTAAGTTTGTATCAAATATGTTGAAATATTTTGTCTGTTTACAATTCATTAAGAAATGGAATTGAGATTCTGTGATAACTGGTATTTAAATTTATATTCCCAGGTTGTTCTGTGATAGTAAGATAATGCAATTGTTACATAAGGAATGTATATTTACAATGAAAGATAATATTAAAAAATGTAATACACACATAAAATATTTGAGATTCTGTTATAACTGGTGCTCAAGATAAAATGTATTCTCAGGTTTGTTTTGTGATAATAAAATGATCCTATTGTTACATTTCATAGGGAATGTATATTTACACTAAAAGATAATATTTTTATACAGAATGTATATTTACAATAAACCAAAAGTATAATTAAGTTTTAATGGACGATACCATTGATATATATTTAAAGATCTGAAATAAGAAAATAGACAACAAAAAGAAAATTGTTCTATTCAAAATTACAAAAAAATATTTTTTAAATACCTCCAAATTGCCCAAAATTTAAAAATTTAAAACTTTTTATAACAGATGTCCCCCCCAAAAAAAAGGGAAAAATAAGCTTAAATCTTGTTAACCACTTTCTTTCTTTACCTTTTATATGAACACCTTATTCAGTTTTATCTTGAAACAGTGAACACTCATACTTACCCTTATTTTTCATACTTAACTTTTATGGTTACATCTTCAGGGGCCCTATCTTTTCTATTTCCAAAATTGCTCATTTTCATCATCATGTCTAGGGCAGCCTTCCGATTTTCACTGCATCTTTTTCCATACACATTTT
>NC_051407.1:44650298-44650465 GCF_015228065.2 Penaeus monodon
CGGTCTCTGTGTATTATTATGTAAATTCCTCTTGAGGTAGAATCCAGTATCCTTTCTGGTGTGAGGATGGGAAAAGGGAAAATCTTTGCATGTATACAGTGTCACCCAGCAAGAAATACCCTGCCATCTTCTCTGCTCTTTCTGCAAAATATGGGCTTATATATATG
>NC_051407.1:44650504-44651564 GCF_015228065.2 Penaeus monodon
AAGTTGACGACCTTGGTCCATCTTTGTTTCCACGCTGAGCATTGTGGGTAAAGAAGGTTCCTTGACGAGCAAGACGAGGAGTTCCGAACGCAGCATATGTCTGACTGTACTTGAAGCTTTTCGGGTGTAGAATACATAATTTAATTTAGGGTACATAGGATAATTTAATAGGCACATCTCTCAAACCAGATCCAGGAGGAAACCCTGGCTAAAGTGATATGGACTACGATTCCCAAACGAACAGAAAGACCAAAGAGAAAAACAGTTTACAGCGGGACGACCAACCCCCCAAACACCCAAGGAAAAACGAAACCGGCAGGAAAATTCACGGATCATAACCTGGCCCCAACTGAAGACACCAATGTACAGGCAAGCAAATAACAATGTTGTAATGATCAATTTATTAGATAATTAGAAACCTCAAATTTCAATTACTCAAAAAACTAAACAAATTCACTAAACTAATATTTTGTCTAATCAGGGCATCCACAAATTTCAGTGTAGGTTTTTTTGGTAAATTTCCACTTTCATCCAGCCTCCTACTTTCGAAACCCCTTTTTTTGGATGGAATCCTCTTTCGTGGTTTTAAAGCTGTTTTAAAATGATGATTTCCGTCGCATTTGACTCGTTGATGACTGGCGGAACTTTTATTCATCGCGGCAAAGTTGATAAAATGTGTAAGAGCGGCTTCGCACTGTATTTTGTGGAGGAATTTGCATGATTTACACACCGGAAAACAGAACAAATACACTAAAATAACTTTTAAAACGGTTAGCGAAACTCTACGGTGGCAAGAGCCATGTTTCATCTATACAATTACGGTATTCATTCTGCGGTTAAATCCGGGATTATTTTTTGCCTGATTGACGCACATTCCAATGTACTAGATCAATGATTGGACCCAAAAACAGCTTTTTTTTTGAAAATGTTTTTTCGAAAAATTTCCGGGTTCAATTTTTAACAGGGTTTCTTAACTGTTCCCCCACAAATTTTAAGTCAACAAAAAAAACCGTTTTTTTATTTAAAAATTTTTTTTAAAAAAAAATAAACGCATTTTAAA
>NC_051407.1:44653748-44653905 GCF_015228065.2 Penaeus monodon
TTTTAAAACAATATTACAAAATTATATATAAAGCAGATAAGATAGATAGAAGAGTTCTTTTTTTCCTTAGTTTCCTTTGTTTTGCTTCTAGAGAAAGATTTTGATTTTAAAGTTTGTGCATTAGAACAGAGTCTCCAAAAGGCAATTTCTTTTCCCG
>NC_051407.1:44653941-44654246 GCF_015228065.2 Penaeus monodon
TATTTAAATTTTGAAAAACATTAAATTTTTAAATTTAATTTCAAAAAAAATTTAAAAAAAAGTTACAAATAATAATTTTAAAACTATATATTTTAATTTTAATTTTATAATAAATGTATTATAATATAAAATTAATTAATTTATATTTTAATTAATTTTTTAAAAACACAAACAAACAAACACCACCACACACACACAACCCACCCCACCACACCCCAACCCACACCAACACACACACACACACAACCCAAACCCTCCACCCCAAACCCCCCCCAATCCCCCCCCAACCCTCCCCCACCACCAAT
>NC_051407.1:44654304-44654988 GCF_015228065.2 Penaeus monodon
AAACCACACACCCTCACCACACAAACCCCAAACCACAAAAAAACAAAACACCCCCACCCACAATCCCACACAACACAATCACACCACCAACACACCAAACACAACACAAAACAAAACCCCCACACACAACACACACACACCCCAAAACACCCACACACCCAAACACAACCACACACACACACCCCACCACAACCCCACAACACACACAACACAACCCCACAAACACCCCAAACACACCAACAAACACAAAAAAAAACAAATTAAAATTAACAAAACCCAATTTTCCCCAACCACACAAAACCCCCACACAAAACAATCCCCCACACACAAAATGAAAAAAACAAATTAATACACAAAACACTCCCCCACACCACAAACACAACACACACAATCACGGCAACACACAATCCCCCAAAATAAACAACACAACAAAAATCCCCAACACCAAGCCCTGACACACACAAAATACCCACAAAAAAAAACAAAAAAAGGGACACACAACAACAGCACACACAAATCAACACAAAAAACATACCACACAAAACACGCAACACCACAAACCCCAAAAACCCCAAAAATCACGACACACCAAACAACACGCACACACACAAACAATCACGCACAAACAACAATCACCACCCCCAAAAACAACACCCCAAAAAACAATCACCCCACACACAAACC
>NC_051407.1:44658016-44658217 GCF_015228065.2 Penaeus monodon
TCAAGGCAATTTAGACTGTTAAACAAATTTGGGATATAGCACTGGGGACTTTGGGGAGTTGAAGTACATCTGTACTGTATAGAAAATTACCTCATATTTATGATTAGTACTTACTGAACGTATCAATAAAATATATATAAAAAGTGGAGTTTTCCATTTTTTTCAGGTAATTTTTAAGTTCACACAGTCATCCAACTGCGA
>NC_051407.1:44658741-44659080 GCF_015228065.2 Penaeus monodon
CAGTTTTCCAAGCTGTGATACTACGGTCCACAATATTATCAGATTACCTTATTTTCACTTTGACATCAGCTCCATACACAATCTCTGCTTCTAAACAGTAGCTAATCTTGTCAAGCAGAGTCGAAGCCTTGCTAAAGTCCTCCAGGGAACCAGTCTTAACCAACAGGTGTGTGAGGCGGTCAAGCAGTGGCTGGCAGCTGAATGGCTCCATAACTCCTCTTGGCCGACTTTTTTCTGCACTTAGAGGGATTTATGTGAATTAATGAGCAATTTGTGTGATATGGTGTCAAGTTTGGCATTCATTTCAACCTACCAGCTTGGTCCCTTGTTGCTCTCTCA
>NC_051407.1:44659141-44659351 GCF_015228065.2 Penaeus monodon
GCATCCTTTTCCTCAAATTTTCTTTGTTGCTTATATGTAGAAATATCCATGTCTCAGACTGCAATACCTTTTAGTTGGTGGTAGATCTGAACCTGTAATTAGATTTAAATTGGAATTACTGATTTTTATTTTCTTTAGGGCATCTAGTAAATAGGTTCTGTATGAGTTGAATCTTGAACATTGGAATCTATCAGTAAGTAGTGTGAGTGG
>NC_051407.1:44659546-44659929 GCF_015228065.2 Penaeus monodon
TATTACACAGATGGCTTCCAGTACTCTATAAATAAATTATTTTCTATCTTTATTGAGTTTATATTCCAATATTTCTTTAGTTATTGTTTTATTGGCCTATCATTTTGTTTATCTAGGATTTTAATTAATTGTATACATTGTTTTTTACTGATTTATAATGACTGGTGTTGATTTCAAACATTCTGTGACAATTTCTTCATTATATCAGCTTTGGTGCATCAAGTATCAGTCCTAGTATACTGTTATTTGTCCTCTATGGTCTGTTTCTATTTTTGATATTTGTTTAATTTTCTAAATTGTGAAAAACATAATTTTGTTTTTTGATAAGTTTATCTTTAAATCCCATTTATCTGTCAATACTAAGACTTTTTTTTAGTCCCCTT
>NC_051407.1:44660127-44660205 GCF_015228065.2 Penaeus monodon
TTTACTGGTTGCATCTTCTATGTCTTAGATTACTTTGTGGATGTCATCTGTAACTCTGACATTAGTATGTTGAAGAAG
>NC_051407.1:44660415-44660778 GCF_015228065.2 Penaeus monodon
GTCAGAAACCTAAATGATCTTTGACTAATTTGCCGTTTCTAGCCACCAAACAGTAATTCCATTTATTATATTCTCAAAGATTGTTTTGTTTATAAATTGGTAGGATTTTGTTCCATTAGTCCTTTACTTTGATTTTAATATCAGAATGACTAGAGCATTTTTTTGCTCAGCTGGATATTGTACTTTGGACCAGTAATAATTTATGATTCTCTGTATATTCTGCAACATTCTGGGAACTTTATTGTAAAATTCATGTTATTTTTTCAGGCCTATATGCTTTATTTTTTCTGCACTTGTTCTGTCTGTTTATTCTATCAATAAGTTCTTTAGTGTCTTAGAGTTTTAGGAATACCTCTCTCTCTC
>NC_051407.1:44660828-44662369 GCF_015228065.2 Penaeus monodon
GCTGATATATCTGATACTGGTGTGTCGTTATGTAAGTTTTTTTTATAAAGTTCCATACTTTTCTTGTGGGTGTTTTAAAGTCTAGTGAAGCCCAAATTTTTTTTTTCTCTATTTATTGTTAATCCAGTTACTACTAATTGTTTTCTATTGGAATACATCTAATTGGCTGTTTTTATTGTTTTTTTCCTCTATGCTTTGTTTCTTTGTTTTATTACATTGCAATTTTTATTCCACAATGGTTTGTAAAGCTTATTAATCCTGTAGTTATTTTCAAAATTAAAATATTTTCACCCTGTCTTTTTTAACAAGCTAGTTAATTCTGTGAAAGATTTAAGGCTTTCAATGTCTTTACTTTCTTTTTAACTTCTTTTTTGTATTTCCTGGAACCATCTATGAATTTCCATTCCTGTTCTATAGCTCATCGTTTTTTTTTTAGGTTATCTTTTATGATAACTGGGCAATGGTCATTTCCTAAATTAAATGATTCTGATATAACCTAGTATGGTTCAGTTTAACTGCTAAATCTTTTATTTTGGGTCATTTACTTCATAAAGTTATCTACACTTGGGTCAATCCATGCTACACTGTAAAAAGGCACTTCAATATATTGCACGCATGTCACTAAGTTCCCCATCTGGGAATCTTACTTTTTCTTCAATCTCCTCTGGGGTTAAGTTTGTTTCAGTAACTGTCAACTAGTTATATTTTATATGGAAAATAATATATGAAAATGATGGGGAATAACTGCAGATACTTATCTTCAATGAATTCCCATTACATATGAAAAACAACAGGCTGAGAGACTGAAATGAAAATGATCATTTTAAAAATTGCCATCCAATATTCTTTCCTAGTTTTTTGTAAACAAAACAATGGTGCCATTTATTTGTTTTTTACATTAATTGTAATATTTTAATTTTGTAAACAGATAAAGCTACATAAAGTTACATGAAGAATTTGTCTATGCCTAAATGGATACAAGAGTAATTATGCAATAATATCGAGTATTTATAGCAACAAATAAATTTCTTTTCCTACAAAAATCAATGTATCTGGTCCATACTATGGGCAGGAGGGGTCTGAAGAATTTCATGGGAATTTTAAAAAACAATTATGATACAAAGACTTGTGCACAAATTTTTTGAAACTTTTGTTGTATACCACGTGTTTGTGGCATTCATCATGAGAGGCAATAGTATTACAGGAAATACTATAAACCAATCACAAGTATGTATAGTGGGTAGGGAAAGCAAATGTAATAACTCTGCTCAAAATGGATTTCAGGTGCAAAGGGTGCAATCCTCAATACTATACAGTTACATCTGATTACTTAGAAAAAATGAGAATGCTAAAGAATTCCTGAGGGTACGCAATGTTTTCCTAGGGCAGTAAATTCATTAAGAGGTGCTGGTGTAATCATTGAGGTTGTTTGAAATTTATTTCTCAGTCTCCCAGTCTTTTTATTAGGTTCATGTGTTTTAATTTTCGGATAGCTATTTCAGAAATTAACCATAATACTCTTAGGAAATCTTCAATGACTG
>NC_051407.1:44662411-44662618 GCF_015228065.2 Penaeus monodon
ACCGGTATGGGTCCAGTTTCATCCAGCCTTCTTGTATATAGAAAATAACATATGCAAACGATAGAGCAAATAAATCTAAGAAACTTATCTTCTATGCAATTCCGTCGCAACTCAAAAATAACGAAGTTATTAGACACGGAAGTGTCTGAGAGCACGAAATGAAAAACTATCTCAATATTTTTAAAATCGCCATCCTTCTTCTTCTTC
>NC_051407.1:44663815-44664051 GCF_015228065.2 Penaeus monodon
TGCATTTTGTTATTTGTTGTTTTACTGGCGTTGTATTTGGCTTATTTAGAATTTTTGCTAGTTGAATGCATTCAAGTTCTTTTATTCTTTGTGATAAAGATGGGATGTTTGTCAATGCTTGAAGAGCTATGATTGGTGTTGTTCTAAAACATCCTGTTGCCAGTCTTAATATTTGGTTTTGTAGTGTTTCAAGTTTTTTTAGATCAGATTCTTTTGCTGCTCCATAAATTGTTAAC
>NC_051407.1:44665122-44665409 GCF_015228065.2 Penaeus monodon
ATTGATTGCTGTTTTTAATTCCAAGAGGGTTATTTCTTTATTTATTTCATTAGTGTTCTTTAAGTTAAATAATCTTTCTTTTTCTAAGTCTGACATAAGTTTTTTTGGGTTTTTACTAACTGTTTCCATATATTCTTTTTTGAATTTATCTAATTTTTGTGCAATTTCTGTTATTGGTAGATCGTTTTCAATTAATGGATATTCCATTGTTGTTATTTTTCCTGTTAATTTCTTTAGGAAATTCCAAATTATTTTTGGTGATGTTTTAAAATTTAATGTTGCACAAA
>NC_051407.1:44665911-44666014 GCF_015228065.2 Penaeus monodon
ATTTTTTGGGGTTAGCATTATTAAATTGTTTTGACTGATCCATTTTATTATGTTTTTGCCTGTTGTATTAATTTGTCTATTGCTTATGTTTTCGTTCCAGTAA
>NC_051407.1:44666075-44666231 GCF_015228065.2 Penaeus monodon
ATTGGAGTTCTTCTGTTTTTATATCATTGCATGGGTTATATATTATTATTATATTTAGCCATTTCCTTTTATAGTTAACTTTTATTCCTAGGGTTTCTAATTTATCCCTATATATTTCTCTTAGATTTATTTCTTTAAACTGTAAATTGTTTTTTA
>NC_051407.1:44666318-44666683 GCF_015228065.2 Penaeus monodon
TAACCATGTTTCTGTTATGGCTATTAAGTTTGGATTTTCTTTATAAATTAAATAATTTAAGTTAGTTTTCTTGTTTAACACAGATCTTGCGTTCCACAATATAAAGTTTTTCATATTTCCTTTAGCATGTTGCTAATTTCGTTTAAGACATCCGTTATGTTTTGAATTATTGGTTTATCCGAGTTTAAATTGTTTATTATTTTTGCTATTATTTTGAATATATTTGTAGCTAATTTTATCCAAGAAAAGTCCTCTACATTTTTTTCATTGTTATCGTTTGTGGTATCTTTATAGGTTAATGGGGTTGGTAGTGACCATGTAACTGGTGAATTTAGTGTGTCTTTTTGTTTGTTGTTTATTTTGGA
>NC_051407.1:44666801-44667013 GCF_015228065.2 Penaeus monodon
CTTTGTCCTAAGGTGAGGCTTTGTGGTTCTGTTAATTTATGTGCATATGTTTGTGCTCTGTTATCTTCTGTAGGCTGAGGTGTTATGGTTACATGAACTTCTTGTGTGTTGTTTGTTTGTGTAATTGTATTTGGTTGTTGTGTTTCACTTCTTATGTTTTTTGTTATTGGTTTTAGTTGTTGCAACTGTTTTTTTATCTCTAAGTTATTTGG
>NC_051407.1:44667594-44667844 GCF_015228065.2 Penaeus monodon
TTCCTGCCCCTAATACTCTTAATGAGTCCTCAATTATGTATTTCTGGAACTCTGATTTATTAATTGCGTTAGTTAATTTTAGTGGGTTGTTGAAGTTTGTATTTGCAGATCCATCTTTTAAATGAATGAGTACTACAAAGTTGTCTTTTCCTACCTCCATATTTGTTAAGTTGTTACTTGTTGTTGGTTGGGGTTCTGCCGGTGTTTTCCATCCGGCTTCTTTGTTTTTCGGTTGTTTTGAGAGTGGGTT
>NC_051407.1:44667888-44668178 GCF_015228065.2 Penaeus monodon
GGTTATCATGATCCATATACTGGACTGATTCAAGATCTTCTCCTGGATCCAAATTGGGATCAGAATCCATTAAATAAGGGTTTAGATTTCACTGCACTCGATAGTTGATGTTCACTCTACAGAGTTTCTCGGCGGAATCCCAAATCGCCATCCGATATCCTTTCCTATTTTTTGTAAACAAAACAATGATGCCGCTTTATTTTGTAAAATTTATCGCAATATTTCTAGTTTCGTTCGTAGAAAATGTCCATATCAACTTACATGAAGGACATTTTATTTCTCCCCAAAAG
>NC_051407.1:44668209-44668603 GCF_015228065.2 Penaeus monodon
ATATCGAATATTTACAGAAACCAATACAAATCTTACTCTGCGCAAATCGATGTGTCTGCCTCACATTACGGGCAAGAGGGGCCTGAAGAATTGCGCGGTAAATTTGAAATCCTGTATGTTGGCGTACCAAGTGCGCGCGAAACAATTTGAAATGAAATAGTGCAGCGCATGCGCGTGACAATGTCACGAGAGCCAATAGTATTACATAAAATATGTTTAACCAATCACATAGCACCACCTGCGTGACAGGTATGTATAGTGGTGAAGTAAAACCAATGTAATAACTCTTTACCAAAATGGAGGACGCAAGGTGCGCAGGGTGCAATCCACACTATTATAAAATCATTTCGGATTATTTTGGGCAAAATGAAAAATCGGTTTCATTTCTTAGGGA
>NC_051407.1:44668675-44670476 GCF_015228065.2 Penaeus monodon
CGTGTGGTATTGTGGCCGATGGAAAAAGATCGCTAAGACAAAACGGCGCAAAAGTTGCGTTTTCTCGACCAGCGATTACACAGGCACGTTCCTGCAGGGGACACATTTGGAACCATTTAAAGTAGTTTTGTTTGTTAATCATTGGCTTCAGAAGCATTGGGATCATGAAACTGTCATTAAATGCATTGCATGTCAAAACAAGTAGCGTAGATTGGAGGAGTTTTTGTTCAGAAGTAACCCAAAATTGATTACAGAATCAAAATTCTATAGGAGGTGCCGGTGTAATCGTTGAGATCGACGAAACGCTGCTCGTGCGCCGGAAGTACAACAGAGGGAGGAAACTTAGTCAAGTGTGGGTCTTTGGGGGTATTGAGCGTGATTCTAAAAAGAAATTCGTGGTGCCGTTGGTAGGCAGTGATAGAAGTGCAGACACGCTCATACCCCTAATAAAACAATTCATTTTACCAGGAGTGTCATATGTAGTGATGGGTGGGCTGCCTACCGTAATTTAAAACAACATGGGTACGAGCACCTGGTAATTAATCATTCAGAAAATTTTGTAGACCCACACTTCCCACATATCCACACACACAGAATATCGAAAGGGTTTGGCGGGATTTAAAAGAATACATTAAGCGTCCGGGTATGCGAGCAGATTATTTACACCAATATTTATCTCGCTACCTATTTATAAAGTCATCTGAAACCCCACTCCATAATTTTTTTACCGAGGCGGCACGGCTCTACCCGCCCCAAGGTGGGAGAGCGAGAGAGGGTCCCCTGCCTCCCCCAATACCAATGGAGGAAGATAGCTCTTCTGAGAGTGAATAATCAGGTAAGAGTAGGAAAAAATTGTATCGCCGGTAACTTATACTATAATTTTACAGGATTTACCAGAAGTCAATATTGTGGAAACCTATATAAATTATATCCGTTTACACAAATATGGATTTCTGAACGTTTTACTTTGAAAAAATGGCACTTGCTGTAAATTAGCGGATTACACTTCACAAACGAGCACAATGCTAGCCAATGAAAACTTCAATGACGTCAGAGTTTTCTGACCAATCAAAATTCGATTTTTCGGAAATCCCTGCCCTCGCCCGGGAAAAACGTTCAGTGTGTGTCCGGCCGGTGTGAAGTAAGTGTTGTGTGAAAAAACATTTTATTGAAAGACGGCTAAGTTTTACAAATCGCAAAATACATCTTCCCCTGGAAATACTACCTCATCGAGGTCTTCGTATTATGGTGAAGCGTAATAACGGAGGCGCGGCGATATATGGTTTGTACAATTAACTTTGATATAACGAGAACCGGGTAAAATCCACATATATATTGCACGAAGTAATTTTCAAGTAATAAGCAAATTCATGCAATGCAAATCATTACTTCTAATAGGACCATAATACAGGCTGTATTAATATAAAATATTTCTGATTTGGCCATTGCAAACGACCGCAGTTGAATGATCGGGCGAGCCGGCTCAGCGCGCGACGAAATCGGCCTAACGCTTTCGTAGTTCCGTGGGACGGCCAAGTATTTTAAGCTGCGCGGCATGAAGCACCGCCACGGCATCCGAAGTATTTTGGGCTCGGACAAAGGTCAATAAATTCCATCTTACATTGTAAGACAAGTATAAGTATTGAACTGTTGCCTTGTTGACGATAAGCATCACTAGGGTTTGCAAGCTATGTTACTAAATTGCGTTCAAAGCTTGTTGTTTGAGAATAACATCCGCGGAGACTGCGTGTGCCGCAACGATTGCGCGACAAGTAACTGTAAATAGCGCATTTTATTTATT
>NC_051407.1:44670516-44671563 GCF_015228065.2 Penaeus monodon
ATAATTTTTCTTTGTTTGTATTATTTGTTAATGCTATCAGTACATAAAATACCGTTGCTATTCGTGGAACAGTTAAGAAACCCTTGTGTATAAAATTGATACCCAGGAAAGTTTCGAAACACATTTTCAAAATAAAAAGCTGCTTTTGTCCAATCATTGATCTAGTACATTTGGAATGTGCGTCAATCAGGCAAAAAATAATCCCGGATTTAACCGCAGAATTGAATACCGTAATTGTATAGATGAAACATGGCTCTTGCCACCGTAGAGTTTCTGCTAACCCGATTTAAAGTTATTTTAGTGTATTTGTTCTGTTTTCCTGTGTGTAAATCATGCAAATTCCTCCACAAAATACAGTGCGAAGCCGGCTCTTACACATTTTATCAACTTTGCCGTCGATGAATAAAAGTTCCGCCAGTCATCAACGAGTCAAATGCGACGGAAATCATCATCTTAACAGCTTTAAACCACGAAGAGAGATTCCATTCCAAAAAAAAATGGTTTCGAAAGTAGGAGGCTGGATGAAACTGGAAATTTACCGAAAAACCTACACTGATATATTTGTGGATGTCTGATTAGACTAAATTATTAGTTTAGTGAATTTGTTAGTCTTATTGAGTAATTGAAATTTGAGGTTTCTAATTCATCTAATAAATTGATCATTACAACATTGTTATTTGCTTGCCTGTACATTGGTGTCTTCAGTTGGGGCCAGGTTATGATCCGTGAAGTTCCTGCCGGTTTCGTTTTTCCTTGGGTGTTTGGGAGGTTGGTCGTCCTCGCTGTCACTGCTTTCTCGTGGTCTTCTGTTCGATTGGGAATCGTAGTCCATATCACTTTAGCCAGGGTTTCCTCCTGGATCTGGTTTGAGAGATGTGCCTATTAAATTATCCTATGTACCCTAAATTAAATTATGTACTCTACACCCGAAAAGCTTCAAGTACAGTCAGACATATGCTGCGTTCGGAACTCCTCGTCTTGCTCGTCAAGGAACCTTCTTTACCCACAATGCTCAGCGTGGAAACAAAGATGGACCAAGGTCGTCAA
>NC_051407.1:44671603-44671767 GCF_015228065.2 Penaeus monodon
ATATATATAAGCCATTTTTGCAGAAGAGCAGAGAGATGGCAGGGTATTTCTTGCTGGGTGACACTGTATACATTGCAAATGATTTTTGCCATTTCATCCTCACACCAGAAAGGGATACTGGAGTTCTACCTCAAGAGAATTTACATAATAATACACAGAGACCG
>NC_051407.1:44674751-44675550 GCF_015228065.2 Penaeus monodon
AATGTGTATGGAAAAAAAGATGCAGTGAACATCCGGAAGGCTGCCCTTAGACCTGATGATGAAAATGAGCAATTTTGGAAATAGAAAAGATATGGCCCTGAAGATGTAACCATAAAGTTAAGTATGAAAATAAGGGTAAGTATGAGTGTTCACTGTTTCAAGATAAACTGAATAAGTGTTTCATATAAAAGGTAAAGCAAAAAAGTGGTTAACAAAGATTTAAGCTTATTTTTTTCCCATTTTTTGCGACATCTGTTATAAAAAAGTGTTAATTTTAAAGTTTGCAATTTGGAGGTATTTAAAAAATATTTTTTTTTAATTTTTTAATAGAACAATTTTCTTTTTGTTGTCTATTTTCTTATTTCAGATCTTTAAATATATATCAAAAAGGTATCGTCCATTAAAACTTAATTATACTGTTTGGGGTTTTTTGTAAATATACATTCTTGTATAAAAATATTTTCTTTTAGTGTAAATATACATTCCCTATGAAATGTAACAATAGGATCATTTTATTACACAAAACAACCTTGAGAATACATTTTATCTTGAGCACCAGTTATAACAGAATCTCAAATATTTATTGTGTGTATATACATTTCTATAATTATCTTTCAATTGTAATATACATTCCTTTTGTAACAATTGCATTATCTTACTATCACAGAACAACCTGGGAATATATATTAAGTACCAGTTATCACAGAATCTCAATTCCCTTACTTAATGAATTGTAAACAGACAAAATATTTCAACATATTTGATACAAAAATTACAAAATAAAACATTTAAACTGTAC
>NC_051407.1:44675573-44676323 GCF_015228065.2 Penaeus monodon
TCGGCTCTTTCTTTAATATGATATTACATGGTTTGTACAAAAATAAAATAAATAATTCACTCAATGTTTCATTATCACAGAAAAGTCTTATCTTTAATTCAAAATAAATATGTGATTTTTTAACATGAACATAAATCAATCCCTTTAAAAAAGAAAAAATATATGCACTATGTATATAAAATAGGAATTATGCTATTGTTCCAAAATAGAAAGCGTCCTTGTCTGTATGTATACATGTAAAAATAAAATAAAAAAAATTTGATTGTATTTTATGACAAAGAGGGGACAAACACTTTGGCGTTGAAAATAAAAATAAAGAAACACTTTGTTTTCTTTTTGTTATACTGAAATCTAAGCTTTGGCTTTGAAATTCACACAAAGGAAACAGTCTTTGGCTTGAAATTAACACAAAGGAAACAAACTTTTGGGTTTCAGTATAAAAAAAAACTTGAACTTTAAAATGAACCAAAAAGGAAACAATCTATTGATATGAAAACAACAAAATGGGAAATTAAATTTTAGCTTTAGAAAGTACAAAAAAAAAATCTTTAAAAAAATCAAAATAAGAAAAAAGGAACTTTAACTTTGGCTTTGAAGAAATAAACAACAAACCTCTAGTTTTGAAAATAAAACAAAACAAAAAAACTGGCTTTCAGAATAAAAACAAAATAATTAACAAGAAAGCTCTGCTAAAGCCCCCCAAAATAAATGAACAATGAAATGTAAAGCAATTAATTAAACCCTAAAAAA
>NC_051407.1:44676357-44677379 GCF_015228065.2 Penaeus monodon
AACAAAATTAAACTCTGAATAAAAAGAAAGGCTTTTTAGGAAAAAAATAATCATAAAAAAGGTTATTGAAAAAAATATCACATCTTAACTATTTCAGAGAGCAAAATCCACAACTTCCTCTCGCCATCCTCTTCATGAGCTCTAAAAATTCTCTCATAATTTCATCTAAAACTTCTCTCAAAAATTTCATAGTGACGCTGGTCACTCTCCCTCAAAAAGACTACCCTCTCACTCTCCTTGGCCTGTCGCCTCTTCCTTTGTCTCCGTGCCGGTGGTGGCACTTCCAAGTGTGAGGGTCCAGGTATGGGATCAGCCACAGGGTCAAGGTCATCAAGGTCTTCTTCATCCATTTCATCTGGTCGATGAATGTGAATCCCCTTGGTGTGGCTGTAACTGGAAAATCAATATCATGCTGACCCCCTATCAGTTACTTTCATCTCCTCAAAAATCTGAAATTTACTGGGAGCTCTCCCAGACATTTCATTATTGGCTTTTGCTTCTTAGTCATCCTGTAGACCCCTTCCAATTACACTGAAAATTTCTCAGGATGGAATCTTTCCCAAAAATCACCTCATCCTCTGGGCCAATTCCTGCTAAAGCAACCTTTTCTCCCTTTTGTTAAATTAATCCTTTCCATCTCAACTTTTGCAACTCTGCTATCGAGAACGGCAATGGATTATAATTCTTTTGCAGATATTCCTGCATAAGATTTATAAAAAATTTGGTTCATTTTTAGTGAAACCCTCGGCTTCCTCGATTTCACTTGGTTCCTAACCCAACACCCGCTCTGGGGAAGTAATTGGTGTAGATACCATGGAAGATGGTGTAGTGGATGTTGAGGGAAGAACTGGATTAAGCAAGCAGGAAGAGCATGTCGCTTTGGAGGAAGAAATGATGGAGTGGGTGACATGGTAGCAAGGAAGGCTGCGGAGGAGACAGCAGGAAAGTTCTGATAGGCAAAGACTGGTGTCCCAAGTACCTGCGAGGGTATACTGTCACTGTCTGAATGAAATGCACACATC
>NC_051407.1:44678243-44678377 GCF_015228065.2 Penaeus monodon
AGCTACCCCATATATTGTAATTTTACTCTTAGATGTAAAACTATACCATATTTTAAAAGATTACTTATTAAGGGGTTTTTTCAATAACTATATCAAGAAATTTCAGAATATTTTGTTCATCATAGATCGCTCTT
>NC_051407.1:44678423-44678887 GCF_015228065.2 Penaeus monodon
AGAAAGTATATAGAAAACCAAAACCAACCCAACTCCCCGTGGTACCCTCGAGACCCTTTCCCCAAACTTTTTAACTCCTGTCGCAAAATACCTCCCAGGAAAATCGTGCTTGTACGGTCCCACCAAATTTTCTGGAATGGCACTGAACCATCTGCATCCACCCAAATAATTATTATCTGATCTTTGAACACTGGAAAGAAAATGCTCTGCGTCCAATTTTTCCCCATGAAAACATTCGTTATATTATAACAATAACACACTGCGATTTTATCTGTTTTCAAAAATTTTATCTATACATAAGAAAAAAAATGTGCAACAAAAGAACGAAATAGCTTTAAAATAAAAACAACACAAGCGTCAAAAAAAAACTCCCCCAAAATTTCCCACGACTCCCATTATCTCTGTAAAAAAAACGCCTTTGTGACGTCACCCCTTTTGGGGGGGGGGCCAGGCGAGTTGGACGA
>NC_051407.1:44678930-44679218 GCF_015228065.2 Penaeus monodon
GAAACTTTGTCCAAATTGTCCAAAATAGTTGGACGGAGGGTTCCGAAAGAGCAATACCCCCTTCTCGCGGCGGTCGATGTCAACGAAGGTAACAACTCGTTTTTCCCTAAAAATCCTCATAGGGGAACGCTCGGAGACTGGGATTTACGTAGCAAAATTTTTATGGTTTAAAAAAAAGGGGGCGCAAGTTTTGATCAAATGTAATGGCGACCGTTTAAATTATTTTAAGACCAAAAAAAATGTTGGAAAGCTCATAAAACGGTAGGGAAAGTTGATGGTTTTAGAGAT
>NC_051407.1:44679382-44679578 GCF_015228065.2 Penaeus monodon
CCCGCGTTCCTTCGAGCTTTTCTGCACGGGGCGCTTCCCCTGACAAAAACGCAGTGATGCAGACAAAGCACACCTATCACTGATTCTCGTAAACAAGTGCGCTTTATTTGGAACTTTTCGCAGAGAGATGGATTGTTTTCCTTTTGAGACTGTAAACTTCTTCTTCCTTTTTCTTTTAGCTTTTTCCCTACTCGGT
>NC_051407.1:44681168-44681245 GCF_015228065.2 Penaeus monodon
CTTAATATGTACGATATCTTTTGTGCTTTTATTCCTTGTCTTCGCCAGTTGGAAAACCTTTCCCTGTCTTTCTTGCT
>NC_051407.1:44681313-44681538 GCF_015228065.2 Penaeus monodon
CTTTATTCTTGGTCTTATATTCTTCTTATCTCTCTCTTATTGAAACTAATAAACGCTCGAAACCAATGTACATGGCTTCTCTATCACACATACAATAATGACTAACAAAGATAGAAAGGTAAAAAGAAATAAGTTGTAATCTGACAGATTTCCTTTTGAGGCTCAAAGTTGGCGGCCATTTTGGTTGTTCCAAACGGCCGCGAGGCGAAGCGAACTATCTCCAGC
>NC_051407.1:44681764-44681946 GCF_015228065.2 Penaeus monodon
TTCTTCTTAATGTGCATTTATTTCACAATGGACAGCATTTCTTAATTGCAGTTGGAGTGATTAGAAAGCTTTTAAGGGTATTTCAAGTGATTTTATATTATTTATAAAGGTATTTTAGGTAACTTGCTTAAGTCATAGGATACCCCGCACTTTTCGTCAAAAATGTTTCTTCTAACCATAGC
>NC_051407.1:44682369-44682484 GCF_015228065.2 Penaeus monodon
CTCCAGCCCCTCGCCCTCTTCGGCTCGCAGCGATTCGCGAAACGTTTTGTCAGGTCGATCGTTCATTTGAATTTGCGCGCATCGCACGATGCCCTTTGTCCAAGTGAACGCAGGA
>NC_051407.1:44692482-44693830 GCF_015228065.2 Penaeus monodon
TGAGTTGGGGGGGAAAAAAAAAAATTTCTCTTTTTCATGTTTTGGGGGGTTTTTCCCCCAAAGTTAGTTGGGAAAAAAATTTAAAGAAAAAATGTTTAGATCGTATAAAATAATTTGATTGCACTGAAGACTGCATTATTTCCCCTCTTTTTGTGATCTTTGGAGAAGAGTTCAGCATTGTGGCAAGGGCAACTGACAACAAATATGTGATAATATTTTACTAATTGTCATCTCTGTTGTTTTGTAGGCTGCAATAATCCTAGCAATAGCTATCCTTGACAAGACAAGCTTCCGGAAACACAATGAGGACATGCAGAAGGACTCAGCACCACTTGATATCCCACATTTGGCCTCTGCAATAATGAGACATGTTGCGCAGCTTGTTTCAAATGCCCATGCTGTCACACAAATCACAACTGATTCCAAAAGTAAGATTTCCCCACCTAGGATGTTTATTTTGTAGATTACAGTTATGTCTGAAAAATTAACCTTTATAGGATTAATAAGGTCCTTTTTCTGTCTAAGAGCTTATGTATCTGTAGATACCCTTCCCTTCTGTTCTTGTGAGTCACTTACTCAGACAGCCAGTATCTCAGTATTCCAAGTTTGCTCACTGACATTGCTGATGGTTGTGGGGACAGTGACAGTAGATGCTTGTTGGAATTTTCCTGTTTCCTTCTAGTTTGTTGTTCTTATGCAAGATTAATTTGAGAGTCCCAGCACCTGAGAGATTGCCACAGTAAGTTAGACATGACACCCGGTTACAAGGAAAGAAAAATTTTATCTTTAAAATGCCTTATTTTGTGTATTCATCTTTTGTTTTCACCAAAAGGGATTATGAAATGTTATATGAATAATTCTCTTCACCCTCATACAGGTGCAGGCAGTATGATCCAGCATGTGGTTCAAGCTAGAATTGCTTCTGCCATTTACCCAACTGCAAGCCTCATGAATCACTCATGTAAACCCAACATCATAAACAGGTTATCTGATTGCAATTTATGCAAATGAAAGTATACTTAAAATAAGATACATTTTTTCTTCTTTGAAGTATGGACATTATTTCCATTTAGTCTCTTTCTATTAAATTTTAAGAAGTTTATTTTTACCTCTGCATGAGGTAAAAATGTTTAATAGTTATAATTCATTAGAACTGCAGGGCATCATTTTTTTCTCTTTTTCTCTATTTTTCTTTTTAAAAGTTTCTACAAGGATAAGCTGGTTATTCGCACAATTGAAGACGTTTAGAATGGCAGCCAGATAACCAACTGCTATGGTGTGAAAATGAATAGTATTTTTAATGATAAGACTGTCATATGAAAGAGTCAATACTTCCACCTGCTTCCAT
>NC_051407.1:44693859-44694003 GCF_015228065.2 Penaeus monodon
TTATAATTGTAGACTTGGTCTCATAGAATGTCTTTGTAGGTCCACATTACTGTCGACAAACGCGCGAAGAGAGACAGCAGTCCTTGAAACAGCAGTACTTCTTTAAGTGTAGGTGTGAGCCATGTGTCAACCCAGAGTATATAC
>NC_051407.1:44700877-44700954 GCF_015228065.2 Penaeus monodon
AAGAGAATTAACAGCCTGCTTGTACATTATCTTTATTTAAAGTAAAATGAGAGTTATTATAATTAATGTAAAAAAAA
>NC_051407.1:44706534-44708050 GCF_015228065.2 Penaeus monodon
TTGATGGGCTTAAAAGTTTTCACGAATTTCCTCGAAAGACAGATTTCTTGAGGGCCGATATAAATTAGTGGGTAATTAGCAAACAGGCGTTCAAGACCTTCTCCAGTTTTTTTAAGATCATTCAACTCTTTCTGACATCTTCATCTATAGTCTTGGAAACGTGAAAGACATAAGTTTAAGCTCTTTCCATTGACAAATGCTATTAAGATGGTTGCCGTACTCTTTTTCGTGATCCAACAAACTTATCACCACAAATGCCTTCCTGTCATAATATCCATCACGGTTGAGCTTCGATAGTTGTCATTACTTTGTCAAGAAAATAATTACACAGAGGCAGTAAACTGCATCTTTGTTTATGGAATAGACTAACCTTTCCCTGTCCGTATTTCCCCATTACAAAGAAAGCGATTGTAGTATCGTTTCCGTAAAACATCTTCCTTCTTTAATGCGAGGGATAATTAAGAATCGCGCCGCGGACTGGCCCCCGTTTTCTATGATGTCACCACCCCTTTTGCCGATCATTCTATTTTTTTGGCCAACTTCCAGGATCACTGAATTTCAGCTACTACAGATGAGACTCCGTGCGATCTATTAACACTTATTGTGAGCTCGGCTGCACATTTCCTCATTTGTACCTGTGGAGAGGCGTGAAATCACTTGCTCCTTTGTGGAACGAAATATTTATCCAAGGCACCTGCTGTCTCTTTTGAGCTTCTCTTCCTGCCTTCCTTTTTCTTCGCTTTGTAGCATCAGAGAGATATGTTCTTCCCGAGCCCTCCTCTCGACACTTGCTATTGGGGGTCTGCCTAGATAAACAAACCTGAAGAATCTGTGGCGGCTCACCCAATGAGTGGCCAGAGTAACTCTGGGGGCCCTGCTTTCAGAATATTATAAAATTGTGTTGATTAATAAACACGATATGTTGTAAGCTTATCCGTTTTGGGGCTCTCATTCCTTGACAATCCTTCAAACGGACCGTATGCTCACAATTAGGTTCGTCTGTGGGGCCCCACTATATGAAGTCCATCCGGCCCCACTATATGACACTTTCGTGGGGGGAGAGTGCATTGTTCCTGTTCGTACCTGTTGTACATGCCATATATTACCACGTTATAATCATCTCATAAAACTGTATTTTATCACATTTTATTTTTCGCTTAAACTCTCTCTATATAAGAAATGGCCAACTTTGGGTCTGAAACATCTAAATTCTTAAAGTCCGGGGCCTCAAGCAACCCAAGCTAGAGATTCGAATTTGTAGAGGAAAAAGTCTCACACATGTTTCAAAGACGTATATTGAAATTTAAGACATTTAGGCATAATATAAAATGCTTTTTTCTACTCTTATGTAGGATCAGTTAGTGAGTTCAGTTTCTAAGCAAACATGCCATTTCTGATCGTTCACCAGGGACCGAGACGCGGGCCCCAAAGCGCGGGGCCCGGGGCAATTGCCCCTCTCGCCCTCCCTTAAAGCCGGCACTGGTTATAGTATGTTTTCTATCATATATACTTTGAG
>NC_051407.1:44710510-44710917 GCF_015228065.2 Penaeus monodon
AATGATTGCACACCGAACAAAACCAAAATTGTTAAGGAACAACCATTAAACATATGGTCTTCTTAACAGTTTCAGTATTTTAACGTTTAATCTCTAATGAACTGGCTCCAGATCAAACATCTATCTAATGATAAATGATACTGGCTGAACAGAGAACGCATCATAACAAATAAAGACTATAAGGATCAAAATGATCAACACTGTTTTAACACTGGCTGAAAGGTCCATTCTACAAGTATTAAAGATTCCTATACCGTAATATACGCTGATAATTGTTAGGTGAATATTGATACGTACCCATAAACACTAAAAGTAGGAATTAAGATCAGTTGACAAGTGGAATATGTAACCTATTTCTGAAGTACAAATATCAAGACCTGTGTGACAAAGGAAACTTAAACTGCAAG
>NC_051407.1:44710976-44711266 GCF_015228065.2 Penaeus monodon
ATAGTATGGGTAGTAAAGATTAAGCCTTGTATTTAAACCAGTGATAGTGTGGAAGAATATGTAGGATTTATTACAATGAACCAAGTAATTTACACTAATTCATAGACTATTTGTTACATAATATCATTAATCTTATTCCTTAAATTTAGTACCCATATACTTCTTCCAATGAGGCCCATAGTTCAAAGTGAAGATCTCATCTACTCTCCTTCTTACCCTTGAAAAGCAATTCTTCTAAAAAATTATATAACCCATTTACCCAAATTTTTAGTCTACAGATTTTCAAAAAA
>NC_051407.1:44711678-44712102 GCF_015228065.2 Penaeus monodon
TCTAGACTAGTGTTTCAACTTTTTGAAATGGATGGCACACTGAACAAAAACTAAAATTGTTAAGGAACACCATTAAAGCATATGGTCTTCTTTAACAGTTCAGTAGTTAACAGTTTAATCATAATAACTGGCCTCAAGATCAGAACATCTAATGATACATAATACATGGCTGAACAGAGAACACAATAACAATAAAGACTATAAGGATCAGAAATGATCACAACTGTTTTACACTGGCTGAAAAGTGCCATTCTACAAAATTAAAGATTCTATATCGTAAATATGAACTATAATTGTAAGGAATATTTATACGTACCAGAACACTAAAAGTAGGAATTAAGATCAGTTGACAAGTGGAATATGTAACCTATTTCTGAAGTACAAATATCAAGACCTGTGTGACAAAGGAAACTTAAACTGCAAG
>NC_051407.1:44712161-44714263 GCF_015228065.2 Penaeus monodon
ATAGTATGGGTAGTAAAGATTAAGCCTTGTATTTAAACCAGTGATAGTGTGAAGAATATGTAGGATTTATTACAATGAACCAAGTAATTTACACTAATTCATAGACTATTTGTTACATAATATCATTAATCTTATTCCTTAAATTTAGTACCCATATACTTCTTCCAATGAGGCCCATAGTTCAAAGTGAAGATCTCATCTACTCTCCTTCTTACCCTTGAAAGCGAATCTTCATGTCTGGAAAAAATATATATATATCCCTATATTACCCACACAATTTTTAGTCTACATGTATTTTTCAAAAAAATGTACAGCTTACAAAGACACTAATATATCTTTTCTGCATTAATTTATTTCAGTGATGTCACATAACTAAACTTGACAAAAATATCCAACAAACCTTTTACTACCACCCAAGGCCAGAGCCAAAGCATCTGAATATTTCAGCAACTCATGTCCAAGCTCAATGCTTTCTGCTCCAAAGCGAGATTCTGTGACTTGCAGACACTTTCTTAGTTCTTGGCAACAGCCCTCATAGTCTCCTTGTTATGAACAAAATACACATCATTTAGTCAGACAAAGAAAGAAAAATAGTATATGATAAACTACTACAAGAGATACAGTTGATATGTTTTGATGTTATATCTTCAACACAATTACAAGCATTGGAAGAAAGAAAATTGTCAAAAGCTTCCTTTCCAAGACAATATGATCCAACTAACTGACAAAATACCTGATTGAGTTAACACAAAAATAAAAAAACATCAACTGCAGAATGTTCAATGAAAAATAATGGAAACTGCATTGAAGGAGAACATGATCACAATTTCATATTGCTCATAGTAGGAGCGATGTCAATTATGTAGTAAACTAGTAACAGGTCATCAATATTAGGCAATTCCTTAGTACTTGTCCCACCAAAATATATTCATAATTATGCTTGTATATGCAACTGTAATGAAACGGTACTGAAATATCATTTATGTCACGTTTTGTAAAATTCTTTATTCTCATTCAAACCTTTTTACATCTGTTAAACTCTACTTATCCACAAAGTCTGAAAACCATGTTATGCCACCATATATTTACTTATCATACATACTTAAAAATCTTATATTTTCTATAAAATAGCTGAAGTGTTTTATAAGCACAGAAGTGTGAATATGTATGTGCAAAAACAGATATCTTCTTGAAGCTAAAAAATTAATTTGTCTGAAATTATTCAATTTCATTCATACCCTTTCCAAAAAACACAAATTACATAATCAGTAACTCAAAACACATTAATAAATACTGCAACAATATAAAACATAACACCTGCTATGTGTACCTACCTGCTTCACCTAAATACCGTGCCAATGTATCTTGCAGTGACACAAAATACTGATTTTCTGCCAAATAAACTTTGGTGCCACAAGCAATTGCTTTCTTAAGACCAATGATGGCTGAAGATATATCTCCCTTTTGTAAATCCTCTTCAGCTGTGTCCAAAGAATAAAATATGTAGAACATGAATAAAATATTGGATATATAATTTAATCCTATGAGTGACTTTCTAAGATGCATTCATATTTTGTGGTGCATGAACCTCAAGTTCCCTCAAGTTAATCTGCAGCAACAGATTAATGGAGATATGTAAGTCAGTGATAATCCTGCCATTTGTTTTAAACCGAGAAAGTAAAAAAAAACACTTTGAGTATTGTGTATTTCAGCACATACAGAGTTATTCAATACACATTAATAAATCTTACACATTACACATTTATATTAGAACATTACAAATGCAGCGTTTTACCACAGAGATTCCAACATTAAATATTTACTGGTCAGTATTTATGCCAATTATTTATCAAACATTTCCACAGCCTGAACAGAATTACACACCCTGTTCCTGGAGAGCATTGACTATTCTACAAATGTCAATGAAATACTGATTAGGTCTTCCAAGCCTGTTGCACTGCAGACACAGCAGAACGCCTTCTTCCTCAATAATACCAATGGTACTTTTCTTGTCCCCAGTCCAGGTGGCCACACCATCACATGCTACACAGTGAAAACCACTCCATGCGGCCTGCATTAACAATATATATTTTAATAAAGTT
>NC_051407.1:44715072-44716365 GCF_015228065.2 Penaeus monodon
GTTAATGCAGGCCGCATGGAGTGGTTTTCACTGTGTAGCATGTGATGGTGTGGCCACCTGGACTGGGGACAAGAAAAGTACCATTGGTATTATTGAGGAAGAAGGCGTTCTGCTGTGTCTGCAGTGCAACAGGCTTGGAAGACCTATCAGTATTTCATTGACATTTGTAGAATAGTCAATGCTCTCCAGGAACAGGGTGTGTAATTCTGTTCCGGCTGTGAAATGTTGATACATAATGGCATAACTACTGACCGTAAATATTTATGTGGATTCTCTGTGTAACGTGCCTTTTTATGTTCTAATATAAATGTGTAATGTGACGATTTATTAATGTGTATTGAATAATCTGTATGTGCTGAAATACACAATACTCAAAGTGTTTTTTTTTACTTTCTCGGTTTAAAACAAATGGCAGGATTATCACTGACTTACATATCTCCATTAATCTGTTGCTGCAGATTAACTTGAGGGAACTTGAGGTTCATGCACCACAAAATATGAATGCATCTTAGAAAGTCACTCATAGGATTAAATTATATATCCAATATTTTATTCATGTTCTACATATTTTGATTCTTGGACATCACCCGCTGAAGAGGATTTACAAATGGATATATACTTCAGCCATCTTGTCCTTGAAAGCAATTGCTTGTGGCACCAAGTTTATTGGTCAGAAAATCAGTATTTTGTGTCACGCAAGATACATTGCACGGTACTTAGGTGAAGCAGTAGGTACACATAGCGGTCTTATGTTTTATATTGTTGCAGTATTTATTCATTTGTTTTTGAGTTACTGATTATGTAATTTGTGTTTTTTGGAAAGGGTATGAATGAAATTGAATAATTTCAGACAAATTAATTTTTTAGCTTCAAGAAGATATCTGTTTTTGCACATACATATTCACACTTCTGTGCTTATAAAACACTTCAGCTATTTTATTAGAAATATAGATTTTTGGTATGTATGATAAGTAATATATGGTGCATACATGGTTTTTCAGACTTTTGTGATAGAGAGTTTAACATAAAAGGTTTGACTGAGAATAAAGAATTTTACCAACGTGACAGCATAAATGATATTTCAGTACCGTATTCATTACAGTTGCATATACAAGCATAATTATGAATATATTTTGGTGGGACAAGTACTAAGGAATTGCCTAATATTGATGACCTGTTACTAGTTTACTACATAATTGACATCGCTCCTACTATGAGCAATATGAAATTGTGATCATGTTCTCCTTCAATGCAGTTTCCCTTATTTTTCATGAACATTCCTGCAGTTGAATG
>NC_051407.1:44716387-44717552 GCF_015228065.2 Penaeus monodon
GGTTAACTCAACAGGTTATTTGTCAGTTATTTTGATACATTTGTCCCCTTTGAAAGGATCGTTTTGACAATTTTTTTCTTCCATGCTTGTAATTGTGGTGAAGATACCTCAAACTATCACTGTATCTCTTGTATATTTCTCTATCCATTTTTTCTTTCTTTGTCTGACTAAATGATGGTCTTTTGTTCCTCACAATGAACTATAGGGCCTGTTTGCCAAGACCTAGAAGTGTCTGCAAGTCACAGATTCTCTTTGGAGCAGAAAGCTTGACTTTGAGCATGAGTTGCTGAAATTTCAGATGCTTTTGCTCTGGCCTGTGTAGTAAAAGGTTGTTGGTTTTTTTGTCACGGTTTAGTTATGTGCCTCACTGTAAATTATGCAGAAGTATATAGTGTCTTTGTAAGCTGTACATTTTTTTGAATACTGTGCTAAAAATTGTGTGGGTAATATAGGTATATATTATATTTTTCAGACATAGGATTCGCTTTCAGGGTAAGAAGGAGAGTAGATGAGATCTTCACTTGAACCATGGCCTCATGGAATAAGTATATGGGTACTAATTAGGATAAGATTAATGATATTATGTACAAATAGGTCTTGATTAGTGTAATTACTTGGTTCATTGTTAATAATCCTAACATATTCTTCACAACTATCACTGGTTTAATACAAGGCTTATCGTTACTACCCTACTATTAAATGTTATAGAAATATAATAAAAAAGAAATATAAAGAGTATAAACGAATCTTGCAGTTTAAGTGTTCCTTTGTCACACAGTCTTGATATTTGTACTTCAGAATGGTTCCATTTCCCTTGTAGACTGCTTAATTCCTACTTTAGTGTTCTGTACGTATAAATATTCCTTACAATTATAGTTCATATTTACGATATAGAATCTTTAATTTTGTAGAATGGCACTTTTCAGCCAGTGTAAAACAGTTGTGATCATTTCTGATCCTTATAGTCTTTATTGTTATTGTGTTCTCTGTTCAGCCATGTATTATGTATCATTAGATGTTTCCTGATCTTGAGGCCGTTATTGATGATTAAAAACTGTTAACTACTTACTGTTAAGAAGACCATATGCTTTAATGGTGTTCCTTAACAATTTTAGTTTTTGTTCAGTGTGCCATCCATTTCAAAAAGTTGAAACACTAGTCTAGA
>NC_051407.1:44720139-44720723 GCF_015228065.2 Penaeus monodon
CTCAAAGTATATATGATAGAAAACATACTATAACCAGTGCCGGCTTTAAGGGAGGGCGAGAGGGGCAATTGCCCCGGGCCCCGCGCTTTTGGGGCCCCGCGCTCGGCCCTGTTGAATGATCAAATGCTGTTTGCTTTAGAAAACTACCGTCAGCTAATGATTCCTACCATAAAGTAGAAAAAAGCATTTATATTTGCCTATTTCTTCCAATTTTCATATATTGCTTGAACATTTGTGGAGACTTTTTCCTTCTACAAATTACGAATCTCTAGCTGGTGCTGAGGCCCCCGGACTTAGAATTTAGAGGTTTCAAGAACCCAATGCCATTTCCTATCTAGAAGAGAGTAAATGCGAAAAACAAGTGATAATCACATGTTTATGAGATGTATTATAAAGTGTTCATATATGGCATTACAACAGGTACGAATGTTAAATGCCTCTCCCCCCCACGAAAGGTGTCATATGTGGGGCTGATGACTTCATCTAGAGGGGCCCCAGACGAACTAATGTTCGCATACGGTCCCGTTTGGAAGATTGTCAGGAATGAGAGCCCCCACCGGATAAGCTATTACAACATATCGGGG
>NC_051407.1:44720749-44720927 GCF_015228065.2 Penaeus monodon
CAAAAAAAAAAAAATTTTTGTTTATCACAATTTTAATATTTGAACATGGGGCCCCCATAGTTACTCTGCCACTCGTGGGTGAGCCGCCACTGATCTCTTCAGGTTTATTTATCTTTGCCGACCCCCAATAGCCGTCGAGAGCGACTTGTAAGACCATCTCTCTCTGATGCTACACGCT
>NC_051407.1:44720952-44721813 GCF_015228065.2 Penaeus monodon
CTCAAAAGAGACGCAAGGTGCCTTGGATAAATATTTCGCTCCACAGTGAGCAAGCTGATTACGCTCTCACAGTACAAAATGAGGAAATTGCAGCCATGCTCCAATAAGTGAAGTCGCAACCGGAATTCTTCATCTGTAGTGCTGACTCAGTGATCCTGAATTGCCCACACTTTGAATGATCGGCTAAAGGTGTGACATCATAGAAAGGGGCAGTCCGCGGCGCGAGCTTAATTATCCTGCAATAAAGAGGAAGATGTTTTTACGGCACGATATTACCATCGCTTTCTTTGGTAATGGAGAAAATACGGACAGGGATGGTTATCTATTCCATAAACAAGATCAGTTTTACTGCTTCTGTTGGAATATTTCCTGACAAAGTAATGACAACATCGAGCTCAACCGTGATGGATTATCTGACTGGAAGCATTTGGGTGATAAGTTGTTGGATCACGAAAAAAGTGGCAACCATCTAAAGCATTTTGTTCAATGGAAAGAGCTTAAACTTCGTCTTTCAGTTTCCAAGACTATAGATGAAGATGCACAGAAAGAGTTGAATGATCTTAAAAATTACTGGAGAAAGGTTCTTGAACGCCTGTTTGCTATTACCCACTATTTGGCCTCAAGAAATCTGTCTTTTCGAGGAACTCGTGAAAAACTTTTTCAGCCCAACAATGGCAACTTTTTGGGGCTCGTAGAACTATTGGCCCAATTTGATGTTGTCATGGCAGAACACGTGCGACGAACGACTGAGGGGAATCAAACGGATCATTACCTCGGAAAAAAACATGCAGAATGAATTCATCCAAATGCTGGCAGATCATGTCAAAAAAGAAATTATTCAGCAAGTCAAGGCTTGCTTGC
>NC_051407.1:44724446-44725851 GCF_015228065.2 Penaeus monodon
GCAAGTCAAGGATGCCCGATACTATGCAGTCATTCTAGACTGCACACAAGATGTTAGTCATGTGGAGCAAATGTCTCTTGTCGTTCGTTTTGTGGGAAGCAAAGGTGAAGCTGAAGAACATTTTCTTGATTTTATGCCGGTTCATGAAACAACGGGTGAATCGCTGGCAGGAACGTTGCTGCAGAAGGTGGAAGACTTAAGACTTTCTCTGAGTAACTCCAGAGGACAAGGTTACGATAACGGTTCAAATATGCGAGGAAAAAATTGCGGCGTTCAAGCTCGCATTCTGCAACAGAATCCACGAGCCTTCTTTGTGCCATGCGGCTGTCACTCATGGAATTTTGTCTTAGGCGATGCCGCTGCTTCTTCCAACAAAACTGTTTTATTCTTTGGTACTTTACAAAGAATTTACACCCTTTTATCGGCTTCACCAAGACGATGGAAGCTTTTAACGGATGCTGTTGGATCAGTGGGTCTCACAGTCAAAGCTCTTTCGGAAACCCGCTGGGAATGTCGGATAGGAAGTGTGAAGGCTATCCGGTGGCAGCTCCCCGACATTGTTGACGTCCTGCAACAAGTCTCTACCACTCCCGGCGATCCCATGGCACAGAGCGATGCATCTTCCCTTTGCACCATTCTGCAGTCTTTCGAGTTTATTTTGTCAACTGTCGTGTGGCACGACATTCTATTCAAAGTCAACATCATGAGCAAAACATGGCAAACACCTGGAATCGAGATGGCTTCCTTGAATGGATCCAAGATTATCGAGAACATGGTTTCGCTGCTGCAGAAACTACAGCTAAAGAAATTGCCACGAGTATGGATGTTCATTGCGAATATACGCCTGTTAAAATTCGACGAAAGCGAAGACTGTTTGATTATGAAGGTGAAGATTCCGCAACACATACCCCACGAGAACTGTTCAAAGCAGACTATTTCCTACGCGTAATTGATTCCATAAGTCAATCTGTAAAGGAACGTTTTGATCTACTGAAAGCATTCTTTCGTGGTTTCGAGATTCTCACTAAAATCTCTTCGGAAAGCTTGAAAAATCATTTATAATTTTGTGAGCTGTAGTATAGTCTCTCTCTCTGTATATATATGCACTATGAGCGAGCATAACTTTTATAATTTTTGTCCTCATGGACATTATAGTAAAATATATTTTCAGTTTTTCAGTTTTTTCCTTTAGTAATAATGGTATTTTATTGAAAAATAATTTTGTAAGCTGTAGTGATATCTACGCATTGCGAGTGAGTATGATTTTGTAAAGTTATCGTAAATATATTTTCCTTGGAAGTAAAATATCGTTTCTTTAGTCAATCTCTTAATATCATTTTGCCCTGCAGGGGCCCCGCGCCCAAATTTTGCCCTGGGCCCCGCAACAGCTAAGGCCGGCCCTGAC
>NC_051407.1:44743978-44744718 GCF_015228065.2 Penaeus monodon
GTAAAAACTAAGTGGGCAATTTATGATTGTAATTCAACAAACTGAGTCATCCCAACTAAACTGTTGACCAGAGAACAGAACTGGTCCGCAAAAGCACACTGAGGCGATCTCTGAAGGTCAAGGAAGGGAAGAACATTAGCCCAGTCGCCATTTCCACATCCTTCGCGCGCCCACTAAACTCCAAGGTATACCTCTCTGTAGTCTGGGAAAGATGCGATTATAAATGGCTTTATTTAACCTTAAATTAGTAGTTAGGTTTCTTGTTCAATGATTATTTTGTTCAATAACTTTTCTGCTTTGAGAAATAATGAAGCATAACTGTTGAGCCTTGAACAGCAGTTTATTACACATAGCAAATGATATAAAATTGACACTTACCAGGCAATTGCTGACTGACTGAGACTGTGAAAATATAAAGCTGAGAGAATCCAGCTGATCAGGCAGACACAGGTTAAGGGATTTCACGTGTTTCTTGCAACGAGTCACGATGGCAAACAGATCTGATGGAATTTCAGGTGATCTGGAAAGATAGTAAACTCAACTACTGAACCAATTTCTATTCTCTTTCCGTTTTCCTTTTACCATACTTACAACTGTTTTTATAAAATCACAACAAATAGTAGGAACATATTTTTCTTTATTTTTCTTGCATGTGACTTTTTTATCCTCTCAACCTATCATACGTAAGAATTGAATATTTTTTCATTAAGATTAGTGATTTATCATGATTATTTGCTAAC
>NC_051407.1:44744749-44745278 GCF_015228065.2 Penaeus monodon
ACTGCAACTGTATTTCTTGTCATTCTGTAACATTCGAAGGATAGGCTATTACTCTCACTACTATTTGCCATCTCCTCATTTATCCACTTCTCTAACTTTGTTCTCCACTTATACATTTCTCTCTTCCATACCTAAGCCTTGAGATGTCATCAAGCAGAGAGTCTGTGTTGTTATCAAAGACAGGTCCAAGAACGACGTTGAGGGTGCCATGTGCAGAGACCCAGGCAGGAATCAGCTCCTCCAGTAAGCCTTTCCACCTTTTTGCCAAGGATGGACTCATGGCGAGGGCATTGCTCGTGAGGAAAGGCACCTCTGGAAGGCTTGCATTTCTAGAGAAGGCTGTGTAAGGGAAGGGGAAGACGGGTTTATAATGGGAAAGTGGAAGGAATAATAATGATGATGGTGCTCTTCAGATATGTAACCTAACTGACCCTACTTTAATGACCAGATTGCTAGATGGTATTCCAAATATTTTTACCATGTAATGAGAACCATATTTTTAATTTGGTCTTACAAAAAATAAGTCTTT
>NC_051407.1:44745457-44748374 GCF_015228065.2 Penaeus monodon
ACGGGAGGGAAGAGGGGTTCCGCGGCGAAGCCCTGGCTAGTGAATTCCCGGAGTTCGGGGCAAGATGGCGCAGCCGTCGAGGCGAGCCGGACGTCGGCGGTCCAAGAAGCGCCATCTGTTCCCGGGTATCCTTCCTTCACAGTGAAGCTGGTCCACAGGGGCATCCTCAGTCTCTCTGAGTATCCTATTGAAGAAATTTGGGAAATCCTGCTGAGAAATGAGTGACGGGAGGATATTACTTTAACTGTGGCCATGCTTTTGCCGCTGCAGCGAGGGCGAGGTGGCGGCCAATTTATCGTACCTGTGACGTGGTCGTGATGGAGTAAGAGCTTGAGTGACAGAGGCAAGCTGCCGGTGTGAGGGACGCCCCACGGAAGGTGGTATTCCTCCAACTCCAGCTCTTGCGTCTGTGTCAGCTTGAGTGATGAAAGCCATTTCTGCAAAAAGAAACATGATTACTGAGTAATTTCAGTTTATTTTGGGATGTTACGTCATCCATAAACAAAGTTAATCGCAAGGAAGACACTACCATTGCCATTTGTAAAATAAGAAGAACAATAATCCTTGCCATATCTATTGAAGTAAATAGTGAAAACAAGGTCATCACTACCACCGCGATCTCCGTTTGAACGAGAGCCAGTCCGCAGGGCCTTACCTGCGCGGCGTCAGAGGCGCCCTCGCACCGGGACGCGACGAGGCGGTCGCTGACGTCACCCACGGGAAGGGTCGCGCTCGGGGGCTTAACTTCCTGCAGGTTAATTGTCACAAATAATAATCAAGACAAACAGAAGAGAAAAGTGAAGCAAATAAACAGAAGCAAAGAAGTGGCTAGTGGCAACAAGTGTGTGACCTAAAACATGCAAAGGAAAATTGAATTGAATTCATCTTGACTTATTCAAGAGCACAGCCTCACCTGCTGCAGTTGTTGCTGGGCGGGGGCCCTGGGCGAGAACGTGGTTGAGGGCGCCCCATGTGCCTTTATTTTCTGCAGGCCTCCACGCCCGTCAGCTGACACATGAGGTTGTAGACTCAATGTTCTGGAAGGGCTCGATCTCCAGGCCGTTTTGCAAATCCGGGCCGTAGGCCACGAAGAGTGCCTATAGCAGAAGATTTGGAATTAGAAAATGGATGGCAACCCAGTGAACCGCTGGGAGGGATAAAAAAAAAAAAATTCAGAAACAAAATTAATAATGCTCAGGGAAAACAAAAAAAAGGATAAATAAAGATAACGATTGTGTTTCTAGTTCAAACTGAAACCCAGATTACGTTCGCATAATCTGCCCATGATCCATTACAAAGCCTGTAATTCCGTATGTGGAAGATACTTGTCCTTCTTCCCTTGATGTGATGCATTCCCCGCACCCGAACGAACGGGACCTACAGTTCCTACCCCTACTCCCTTGAATTTTTGAACACTTAGTTGGAAAGGCTCCTGACCCTCATTTCCTTGAAGTATTTTATCATAGCCATGGTGGCCCCCGAGGAACCAAGAGGTGTTGTCGTGACGGTTTTCCCGGCGTCGAGGTTTACGATGAGTCCCGAGATCCTGCGGGTTTTTACTGAAGTGAAACCTCTTGGGCAGGTCGGCCGGACTGTACACGCGCATGTCCCGGCCTCTTGCAGGACAATTGCTCATGATCTCGTGTCTCATGTCTGAGATTGGTAAAAGAAAGATCGATTCTCTTGAATTGTTGGGATGTAGCTGGCGGTTCTGTACTGTAGGATTTTTTGTCTGATTTCCGTAAGATTATCAGAAAAACTAGAGGAATTAATGCTTTTGAAAAGTCATACTATTAAAACAACTTTTTAGCTTTGGGAAAGTTTACACATGAGTTTACACATCTGGCTTCCGATTGATGAGACTAATATTCACAATGATTACTAAGTCTACTCCTGGAATTTCTAAAAAGAAGATACAAGTCTAACCTCGCACGATCATTCAAGACATTTCTTATCAAAAGAAATTCACATTTTCAGAAAAGCTTTGCTGAATGTTAAAATCTGCCTTCATACCATCATTGTCCTCCTTCAGGCTAAACATGCCGACGGCGCCAAAAGTAGGCGAGCGCCAACGTCTTCCAGCTCGGGAACGTACTCTTGCAGGTTAATGACCGGCCCTTTCCCCTGCCGCTGCCATCCCGTGGTCTGACAGCACGATCCATGTTCACGCAGTGGAGCAACTGTCTTTCGGACCAGCCCTTCCCACCAGCTGAACCATCGTGCCTCCGCGTGCAACAGCTGTTTTGGTTAGTCTGTAATGAGGATTCGGGGAGTTAATATGTGTTGGAATTACAGTGGTGGTTTTTGAAACTGTTTCACCGTACTGTATTTCATGTGCACGGTGTTAGCAGTAATGTGATATCCCTAGTCAGAATGGCTCCAAATTCCCTTCGTCGCCCCCATTGGATTCCGTATTTTCGCCTACATTATTGAAACGATTTTTTTTTGTCCTCCCTCGGGGGTAGCTTGACGAAGGTAAATTTATAAATGAAAAGAAAATTATGATAGTGTCATTTGGAATTTAATGGAATTAACTATTCGTAATCAAAGTTAATATTTATTTACCTAAATGTGCTTGTCATGACATAAAAAAGAAAAAGTTTCCTTTTATTTAGAATGTGAGTGTGTAAGCACTGTCTTAATAAGCAAACCTGTTTTCAGATGCATGCCTAATTTGGTACTTGTTGTTCTTCCCTTAATTCTATTATCTATAATTATTTTTTGTTTTGTTGCATACTGATCGTTTAAATTCACAAGTATTTAGTGTGTAGATATCAACTACCCAAATTTTGTAATTCTTTCTGAGAAAAGTTCATTTGTCTAGTTAACTGTAACATTGTGTTCCATATTTCCATATTGCGGAATTTACGACAAAAAACCGTTCTAGGGAAAAGTATGTCTCTGCATGCTGATTATC
>NC_051407.1:44748964-44749047 GCF_015228065.2 Penaeus monodon
TCGTTTACCCCTGTTAAAATTATATAGATAATGTCGTAATTTTTAAAAAAAAAAAACTATTTGTCCCAACACACACCACCCCA
>NC_051407.1:44749112-44749345 GCF_015228065.2 Penaeus monodon
ATTGGGTTAATATCTTGCCAGAATATTCGAGTTTTTTGGGCTCTGCCGGTGCCCCAAAGGCCAACCGTTTACAGAGTGTTTGATGCTCCCTATAATTCTTGCTGAAATAACATTACTCAGCTATTAGGTATGGCTTTAACAATATTTTTCATAATTTTCATTTACTTGCAACACCAGAAGAACATTCTGGCAATTATTTTACATGGTCCTTTCTTTTGTGTGATGAGCGGCCT
>NC_051407.1:44749567-44749663 GCF_015228065.2 Penaeus monodon
AAATATATGCAATATGATATATGCATATATAAGCCACACATGTTAAAATTTCGTATGAATGAATGTATTATATATTTTTAAAATTTAATATGCATG
>NC_051407.1:44750065-44750139 GCF_015228065.2 Penaeus monodon
TATGTCATTCTTTGCTTTGTTATCCTATTGGAGGGGGGGGGGAGGCAAGTGTTATGGGGATGAACTCAAGGAGG
>NC_051407.1:44750336-44750417 GCF_015228065.2 Penaeus monodon
GGGTGTGTGTGTTTTTATAAATAATGTTTGTATAATGTGGATATATCACACACTGTATATGTATTTATTGTGTGTATTATG
>NC_051407.1:44750655-44751094 GCF_015228065.2 Penaeus monodon
CTCTACATGAACTTACCTGAATGACTTATCTGAACAGCGTTTCCTCTCTGATGCTTACCACTGAAGAACTCGGCGCGGACGGCAGCGGAGAGGGCGGCGAAGGCGGCCCGTATTCGGCGTCGACCAGAGCGACCTGAAAGGGAAGGCGACTCGGTCTTCATCGGTAGGCGGACTTCGAGGCACCAGACACACGTGCTCTCATCGCACAGCAGCATGAGGGTGACAGGGTAATCATAGGAAGGGAGGAACACATGGGTCATTTTCTGTATCCACTACATCTACTGCATCACTTCCCCATCCCACTACACCACTGCCCCATCCACTACACCATTGTCCCATCCGCTACACCACTATCCCATCCACTACACCAGACACACGTGCTCTCATTGCACAGCAGCATGAGGGTGACAGGGTAATCATAGGAAGGGAGAAACACATG
>NC_051407.1:44751242-44751343 GCF_015228065.2 Penaeus monodon
ATTTTCTGTATCCACTACATCTACTGCATCACTTCCCCATCCACTACACCACTGCCCCATCCACTACACCACTGTCCCATCCACTACACCACTGTCCCATC
>NC_051407.1:44754985-44755655 GCF_015228065.2 Penaeus monodon
GAATATATGTCTCAACCTACTACTGAGTGAACTCACCATAATGTTTGCTTTGTAGGAATATGTAGATGAATGTGTTTTTATTACTTGTATATGTACCTCAATTATTTTACTGTTGTTATTTTTCCTCGTCTTTGCTTTCTGTGATGAACTCTTCAAAACCCAGTAATTTACTCTTTTCCTTTTTAGCTAGGACAAAGAAGGCAACATATCTGCTAATTGAAACGTTTAAAATTAATAAACCCCAACTATCTTATAGTACCAGGGGAAAAAAAACGATTTGGCTTTTGCAAGCAAGATGCTATTCGCTTAATTCAGACACCTATGGTAAAGAGAGAAGAAATTTAAAACAAAGCATTTGTATTTAAACGGAATTTGGTACCAAGGACAGCACTTTTTTAATTGCGTATTCTTTGTTGTAAAATCCAATACAGTTGAAGGCTGTAGACTGGAGATTTATGCAGCACGTATTCCATTTTATCCCTGGCACCTTTATGGATATGCCACCTTCCTAACAAGGGGAATAACTCAATCATGCAGCATGTGACAGATCTCTTTATCCAACCCTTTTCTTATTTTAATAGGAATTATAACTGCTTTGTACAGATTAATGGAAATGGAAAGCACTATTTGGAACACTTTATTAAACGTAAGAAATCTGCAGAATATATTT
>NC_051407.1:44756693-44756898 GCF_015228065.2 Penaeus monodon
AGTGGACAAAAATATGATAAAACAAAAAGCATTATGACCATCGTAAAACCCTCAGTAAACTGCAATAATATGGAGTCCCCACACGAGAATTGGTTTACGAGTAGCCGCACTATGTGCAGAAAATTGGCCTTATAACTTCGGAAAAGAGAAAGAATGTGCATGAATTCTGAAAACTCTCTTCCATATCAAAACAACTTAACTTCGG
>NC_051407.1:44757068-44757606 GCF_015228065.2 Penaeus monodon
TTGATAATGTATACCCATATACATTTTATTCACATACGTATATAAACAAATGGCTTGTTTACATATGTATTAGTTTTTGATATAGGAATATACACGCTTATATGAACAGATTAATGCTAACACGATCTGATATGTTGATCTGTTACTTTTGATTAATAATAAAAAAAATATATATCATCTGTCTATTCCCTTCAATAAAGTTTTTAAGTCCGTAATCCTCCAGTTAGATAAACAAACCAAACCACGCGTGGAATACTTGGTCTAAATCGTTTGAGGCCAAACCAAAGGCACATAATAAACAAAACGATTTCGCAATGGCAGAGAGGAAGCTAAAAAGGAAGGAGAGTAAAAAAAGGAAACTAAGAGCTTATTTCGACATGGCTGAGATAAATGACAACGACGAGGCTAAAAAGGTATTTTTCATATTGTGAACCACTATTGCAAATTTCACTACGGAATACGTATGTATCATATTTACAAATATTCCGCTGCTGTAGTTTCAGTCTCACACCCATATCTTTTAATGATAAGAAAGATA
>NC_051407.1:44757845-44757919 GCF_015228065.2 Penaeus monodon
CTAATGGCTGTATTATTTAAGCACTGGTGCGGGCTCTGATGTTCAGTTCCCAGGGCAGGGTGCGGGGAGCCCCG
>NC_051407.1:44757991-44758367 GCF_015228065.2 Penaeus monodon
GGCTATATTATTAAAATGCTGGTGCAGGTCCTGCAATTCAGTCCCCAGGGAAGGGTGCAGGGAGCCCCACACTCACAAATCATATTATTAAACTGCTTGGGCAAGCTCCTTCCCTAGGGGGAAGTGGTTGATATGCATGATGCTTCCTACACACAGCAATTGGTATCCCTGAAGCTGACATACGTGTTACAGTCAAATTTATAGTAATTTTTTTTTAGGAAAGATGGTGTCATAGCCAACTATTGGAATTTTAACTCTCATTTACAACTGTCATGTTCACAATCACTCTCAAAACTTTGATCGTATGGGAAAGTTCAGGGTTACCAACATGAGCAAATACTATATTTCATAATTAATAAATTAGCCAGGATAGCAC
>NC_051407.1:44758444-44758545 GCF_015228065.2 Penaeus monodon
GCTGATTTTATTCTTATAGGATGGATAGATGTAGAAATTTCATCGCCGATGAATGATAAGAAACTTAAAGCCTCCCCGAAACATACGCACATACATGTACG
>NC_051407.1:44759768-44760096 GCF_015228065.2 Penaeus monodon
CTCACCGACAGGTAACAGAAATTCCAGAGTGTAGGCTGACAGGAGGTCCTAGGTTGGAGGATAAAGTAATGCTGCAGCATGCAGGAAGTGGTGCATCTTCATGTTAGGACCAGCTGCCTGCACCTATGAAGGAGGCTGTGGGTAACAAACCTCGAGCATTGCATCGTGGCTTATGGCGATCTCATATATAATGTCTGTAATAAAGTTTGAGCACCCTCAACACTGCCATTGTGATGGCTATGGATGCTCATCAGCAGTTGCACTGGCTGTTGTTGGCCTGTAGATTGTGGTTTCCAGAAGAAGGGAAACTGGATCTCATGTCTACAGT
>NC_051407.1:44760275-44760608 GCF_015228065.2 Penaeus monodon
CATCCTATCTGAATAGATGGCTACACAATCACTACAAAAACTATATGGAATAATTACTGCCGTCTAGTGTCTGATACTATCATATGTCTTCCTGATATATGTGTATCTTTCCACTTGATCATCCTATATCACAGCCATGACCCAGGCTACTAGTGTCCACTCTGGAGCTGTGCACGACCCACCTAGGAAAATGGGCCAGTATATAGTGTTGACTATGTCACAGGTTGGTATGCTGCTTTTCTGGGTACATTCCAATACCCTTGTGATTTTCTCAGGTAAATTTTGCCTGTAATGGATAGGACAACAGAAATTAAGGAAATAATAAGAATATCA
>NC_051407.1:44761667-44761841 GCF_015228065.2 Penaeus monodon
CAAGTGTCCAAGTTTCTGCGCTATCTTGCTTTGCGTGCCGAGGTGAAGAACCCTATCATTGGGCAGTACACCCAGTCACTGCAACCTAAAATCTTGAAAAAGAAAATTGGGATGTGGAGTTGAAGATTTAGTCTCCAGCAAGTGCATTTCCTTCACAAGTAGATGATGGTAAAT
>NC_051407.1:44764065-44764199 GCF_015228065.2 Penaeus monodon
GTAAAGTTATACAATATGTAAGTAATGCACTAGTAAATTTTTACTTAATGACACTAGAGTTAGGGAAATTAAATGACATGGTGATCATATGGGGGTATCATTAATTCTACTCTCATTAATGGTTTACTTGCCTC
>NC_051407.1:44766602-44766718 GCF_015228065.2 Penaeus monodon
GCTAAAAAATCATTGATAACCCTGATTTTCTAACTACTCTTGGGTATATATGGTAAATCATGAAGTAAGAGGTAAAAATTTGCAATTTATTATTATGTAATATTTTATCATACTTT
>NC_051407.1:44766741-44767463 GCF_015228065.2 Penaeus monodon
CTACTCACACATTATTGCTATTATATTATCTAATGAGTATTGACATATTCCATTAATATCAAAACAAGGCAAATTAGATACAGTTAATATATTCAAGTTTAATATTTGTGTTCCTTCTTCTCTGCTGCAAAAACACAGCTCAAGTGTTGAGGCATAGTGCCACTAATTCGTTCATGAAAGCGCCGCCTTCATCACAGTGAAAATGTTCCCATGCTTCCAAGGCATTATTCATGATTGCAAGTGTTTTACCACTCCTCCTGCTCAAGATCACATTCTCTGGTTCAAATATGTTAAATAATAACACAACATTAAGTACAAAATAGACATATGTAAAATTGTTCTATTGTTCATTTCTATTAAAACAAACATCTTTCGTCGAAATAACGAGTGAAGGGAAGTTGAAAATAGGAGTGGAGGGGCTGGTGTTGTTACCTACTTGTTTTGCAGCATTGGTGCCTTCAGAAGAAAGGTTTTCTCGTTGCAGATTATTGTTATATTTTAGGAAGCCTGTGGCTTGTCTCCATATTGCAAGGCATATTCCATCCTTTTCAGGAATAAGATCATGTCACAGTGAATCTATATGAATTCCAGAACGGCTATTCAATACATCAGAGCGAGACCATTTCGAACCCCAAAATACCAACCCACCCTTAACATAAGGTTCTGTTTGTTAATAGATGTTTTGACACCCCTCCTAACAATAGTTTTCAGTGTAGCTGTAC
>NC_051407.1:44767810-44768279 GCF_015228065.2 Penaeus monodon
GAATGACTAAAAATTTTGAATGTTTTCAGGAGCAGGACAAAGCAGTATTCCACAATGAGAAAGAGCTATACACAGATGAGGAATACCTCAAAAAGAAGAAATTTCTGAAAATAAGATCAGTAAGTAAACCCTGGTATTTACTGTGATAAAATATATACCTTGCACCAAATATGTTTTTATCATTCATAATAGGTAGGTAGTAGAGCTTCAGAATTAATGTGAGTGATCGTAATTAATTCTAGGGCTGACCTACCTACAAATTTTGTTAATATTCAATTCTAAACAGTGCCCCAACAAGAAACATATATAGTATTATTGCAACTAACAGATATAGAATATAAAACATCATAGTAAATGGTGACTTAATCGAGAATATAAAACAATATGATGCTGAATTAATTTATAATGTAAAAGACAGTCATTGAGAGTCTTTAGTTGCCACAAGAGTGCTAGCTGGCTTCCACCTTGT
>NC_051407.1:44769805-44770550 GCF_015228065.2 Penaeus monodon
TTGAAAGGAAGTGCCACGGATGAAATTGAAGGAAGCTGGAGAGTATGGCAGCCTCAAATTAGACTCCACTAACAGAACTCCTATATTCATGAGTGATGTTAGAAATATGCTGGTGAATGCTATTACCAAAACTCATAAAGCGGCAAGGTAAGTAAATGTCCTTTTAGAGTAATGGTGAATAACAACTCTTTACACTATATTTGTATTGATTAAAGAGTTACATATAAATATCATCTGATTGTCAAATGAAAATTCTCTTGAGGTCTGATGCAAAAGCCTCGCATATAAGCAGTAGCTTTTTTTGTTGCATCATCAATCACTTGAGTGAAACATTATATTGGCAGATCTCCATAACACATTTATTTAAGCAAAAGTAATGATCTTTCTTCCACTGGATAAAAGTTACTAATTTCCTCCATTGGATAAAATCATGTGTTTGTCACTCCTCACAGTTTTTATTGGGGTGTATGCCTTTTCATGTAGCATATCTGGCTATTTTACCCTTTCTAGTTCTGGATTTTTTCTCCAAAGGGAGGAGTTGCACCAATCTAGTTCTAATCATGACTGATATGGAAGGAAGTCAAGACTCTTATACATTGTTTTTTTAATGAAATGATAAACTAGGATGTAGTCATCAGTGCAGTTAAGATTAACATGTTGTCTTAAGTGCTAAAACACCCTTAGGACTTGTCTTATCTGGGATAACTGTTAAGACATGTCTTCCAGACTTAATTAATTTTCTTAA
>NC_051407.1:44775542-44775647 GCF_015228065.2 Penaeus monodon
GAACAGACGTGAATATGTATCTTTATCAATTGAATGCCTAACTTTGAGTTTTCTTAACATGTTATTAAGTTGATCTTCTCTTTTGATAATGAGAGAGGTGCAGTC
>NC_051407.1:44776810-44777937 GCF_015228065.2 Penaeus monodon
ATATACATATGTATAATGTTTTTCAGCACTAAAAAAAATCAGAAGAAAAACAGCTGTTAAAGCATACAAAATCTTCTTTAGTGTAAAACTAAGTATGACACCAAATCAGCTTCTTGGCAATGTTGCCACAATAACTAAAGTAATCCATTACTTTCTCATATTATTGCAGTAAACCATTAAACAAGTGTTTTTCCTATTGTTTCCAGATGGAATACTTGTGAATTGTTACAAGTTTTGATGCTTTTTCTTCATTTTACTCTATATAACAAGTTTTCTAGATAACTAAATGACAAGGGAGTCTTCTTAATGTGGGTCTAGCAACTTCTGCTGGGAAAGAGTTGGCAATTCATCTGTGATTTTATGCTGATTATATCTGAGAGCTTGAATGGAATTGTAATGAAACTAGAATTGTATATATTGATATATTTCAAGAGCGTTCATAGTATTGGATAACTTACCATTGCACAGGACTGATTATGTTGACAGTACAACATTATTCAAAGTTAATTGTATTATTACTTTTACTGTACATATCTATACCTGATATCAGACTCACACACAATCCACTCCCACACAAACACAAAACTATGTATATGAAGATTTGTTATTAAAGTATGCATATTCAAGAACTGAGCATTCTCCTGCAGCAGTGGTTCATACAGCATTCAGCTGGTCTGCTGGTTTCCTGGTTTTTCCTTGACATATTCATAAAGCCTTGCTTCCCTCTGCTTAATAGTAGGAGGCTTCTGGCAGCATATGTTGGCCACACACAATGGTATCCATTCCCTTCTCTTTATTTTCACTCATTACTCAGTCCAATATTAAAAGGCCTCCTCTAAGCTCACCCTCTTGCCTCTGAGTGGACAAGCACGTCACTACCAGCAGAGCCAGAATTACTACAGAGTGGCAGCTCTTACAGCACCATATTAGTATATGGGGTGCATGGCTCCTTCCTCAGGACTTTTTCACAGAGCCTCACTGCCTACCACTCCACAATAAGAAAATATTGGCTACACAAGGGTGGCAGTCACTACTCATGCATGTGAAATACCTAATCACTGGTACATATGCTCTACCATGTTGAAGCAGGTGATACTAGATGCTTGTTAGGTTTTTGAGGTACCATA
>NC_051407.1:44778118-44778202 GCF_015228065.2 Penaeus monodon
TGGCAAAGGGTTAACAGGCACATTGGAAGTCTCCTCAGAGAGCAACCAAGGCTGGTTACAGTGTGGTCTAAACCAATAGCTTGT
>NC_051407.1:44778599-44778876 GCF_015228065.2 Penaeus monodon
GGGATAACGGGAATAAAAATGCCCTCAACTTAATGGGGTAGTTCACTACTCTGAAGCAATGGATTCAGGATCCCTTATTCCCTCAGCACACTTGTGCTCGCAGCATTTCTCCATCCATTCTTGTATGTTTAGTGTTACTTTCTATTTTTCTCCAGTTTGATTTTTCCTATTTCACAACTCTTGTTTGTTTCCACTTGACATTTTTATCTTTGAGCTGTTTCTGAGATGGGAAGTGTGTGAAATCAGAACACTCATTCTGCTTCCAACATGTTCCATA
>NC_051407.1:44779015-44780476 GCF_015228065.2 Penaeus monodon
TATTTGTTTTTTATTTTTTTCTACAGGAGGATTCACATATTTCTTGTACAGGAGCCAAATCTTTTGAAAGGATCTGTGATATAAGTTTTTGTTTATTCCTACATTTTGTTTTTTTTCTACTGAAAACTTAGTCCTGCAGTTATATTGAAGGTTTGCATCAAACCTTGAGGACAGACTGAGATGTTTGATGGGTGAATGCTGCTAAATAGGGTTTCCCATCCATCAAATGTCTCAGTATATTTCAAGAGCAATTGTTATTATAGTGGAATACTTAAATAATGTAGGTTGTTATGGTAGAACACTTAATTGACTCCCAAGTTAAAGGGTTGCTTGGATGGCAAGGAACTAGAGGGGTCTCTGAGTGCACTGGTAGAAATCTCAGCTGCTATCTGAGATTAGGAGTGGTATCCACTTAAGATGATAGTTTCCACCTGCCAGATAAAAACAAGAGAAATATGACATAAAAACTCATAAAGTCAGGTAAGAATAGGTGTATATTTGTATTAACAACTCCTTGCTTGTGCCTGGTTTACGATAGAGTGTGTGAGACTTTCCTCTGCAGTTTGGACATTGAGTCATGGTGTGATGAAGTATCAACCAGCTTCTGTGATTATTCACTATGGTGCAATAACACATCACCTGTCCCCAATCAGTTGATTGTGTTGATGTTGCTATTGGTTGGGGACTCTGAAACTTGATGATTTTAACTTTGTAGTCATTGTTTCTTTGGGTTCCCTTTTTTCTGGGATAAAAGTTTATGCTGTACTGTTGCTAGTTGATTATGGCAGAACATTCTGTAAAATCATTGTGCATGCTATTTACAGTTAAATCACTTTAAGAATCATTAGATTTATACTCATAAATATCTCCCTATTTATCCTACATAAACAGAATTATCCAAAACTTTTTTTCCCCTATTATTATTTTCTCATAATACAGAGCCATATTCTCATGCCTTTGTCCAATTAAATTTTATCTGGAAAGGTCTGAAATAACCACATAGTTCTTTTTCATGCTTATCTCAGTTTATCAATTGCAGATGGGCGTGTATCACAAATGGGCACAGACTGTCACAAATCATCACAGTAATTGTGGAAGGAATAAGCATAATGGACCTTCAAAAGGCATCGAATAGCAGAATTAACAATAAAGAAGAGATAACAAGTTCTGAAAATTACCCAGTTTGGCTGCGTGATTCCTTGCCTCGGGCTAGCAAGTGCATGGAACAGAAGTTGGAATTGCTAGCACCTTCAAAATACTCTGAACCACCTTGTAGAGAGCTTTTAAATGTTCCTCTCTCAGATACTAAAAAAGATAAACTAGTTAAAAGTATGACTGCAATTTATGTACAATTGTAATTCAGTAAGGTTTATATCACAAACATAAATCTTCCTATCATCTGAAAAATTCATTTATTCCTACATATTCGAAGCATTTGAAATCCAGGCTTTCTTAATAGAA
>NC_051407.1:44780504-44781016 GCF_015228065.2 Penaeus monodon
ACAGGATACAGGAACTTGAAACGTGCTGAAAGAAGTGGTCTAGTACATAAAGCTGTTGCCAGTCTGTTTCCTCTTGCCAATGTTTCCAGTAAAGAGTTAATTCAAAAGAAGGAATGTGACAATATACCTTTTTATTTTGAAGATGGGAAGAAATTCCAAGTTCATGACAATTTTGATAGAAGACGTTTGCTCTTGGGAGCTGAGGACATGTGTGACCATGGCTTCCCAGCACCTGTACCAGGATGCCTTGGCTATAATGATCCAGAATATTCCTTCTCCCATGAAGAGTATACGGAGGTTAGGTGTTTTTGTTTTTCTCTTTTCCCCTTTAGACATATGAAAGAGCAGCTAGCCTTGCACATATAGTAGTTAATTTTTACTAATCTCATAGAACATGTTTACAATCAGTTTTCCAGCATCACTGGGACCTGGAGAGTGCTGGGAAACTGTATTTGCTTAATAACTGATGTATTCATTAACCCCTTGGACCCGAATGCTTAGCCACTCATGTT
>NC_051407.1:44781267-44781604 GCF_015228065.2 Penaeus monodon
TTTCTCCTCTGTGAAAAGCAGGTAATATTGTGTTATTTGGATTAGCTTTGATATATCTTCATGTTATTCAGATTTTAAGAATTATCATCTGCTTACGCTATATCAAAAGAGTAATAGATTTTTTTCTTGTTTACATTTCATATTATCTATAGAAGTAACTTAAACAGCTCAGGAATAAAGAACATTATGCTATTTTCATGCATATTTTTTGACTGTGTGGTATATCTGGATGCTTTCAAACTGGCACAAGGCCACTTTGCAATACCTGCATATTCTGCTGGTCTCCCTATGCACACACCCCTGCTTGAGGGCCAGGTGCAACCACCTGTTTGTGTAC
>NC_051407.1:44781736-44781973 GCF_015228065.2 Penaeus monodon
AAGATGGAATTGACAACTGGCAATAATTACAATTAAGGAAATTATGTATACATATTGAAAAATGTACAGGTGTGCACAACTAAGCAGACACAAGAAAAATACTTACCAGTTTGTGCCCTAGACAATGACATCAATAAGTTTGTGATGAAGCAGTAATTGATTTTTGTGGGTGAGGAAGAGACATCCTGCCTAGGAACATTGACCCCAGGATGCCCTTGAACTCTTCACACTGTGGAA
>NC_051407.1:44782028-44782397 GCF_015228065.2 Penaeus monodon
CCAATGGGTTAAGGGACCATGAGCCTTAAAACTGTAAACTGTCAGTGTAGCCTACTGATAGTAAGATTTATTTTACTTTAGCAATGTATGTCATGAAATATTAGATATGTTTATTGAGTTTACAACATGTTGCATAAATTGAGGGCTGTATATATTTATAGGCATAGGACAGTTTTAGAGGAGTATGATTATTAGAAAATAAGTATAATGCTTTGCAAAGTTTTTTTTTTTTTTTCAAGTATTCAGCTCTTAGTTCTGAGGTATTCACTGATGTATTTCATAGATAAAAAGACTAGTAAATGTATATTCCAAAACACTATAATACCATAAGTGGAATTTTGGTGCCTTGTTGTTGTGGTAGTAGTAGTG
>NC_051407.1:44782415-44782527 GCF_015228065.2 Penaeus monodon
GGTTGATTGATATAGTTAATGTTTACACTGAAGTAGATATATGTGGAATTATTTGTTTCCTTATAACATAGTATAGCATCCAAGAAGGCACTTTTTATGATTTTTACTTTTA
>NC_051407.1:44782549-44782613 GCF_015228065.2 Penaeus monodon
TTCAAAAGCTTATGTTTTATTGAGGTTTTGAAATTGCTAAGCTAAACTAAGCTAAGCTAAAAAA
>NC_051407.1:44782716-44782861 GCF_015228065.2 Penaeus monodon
TGTGAAAAAGCACTTCTGGGGAAACTGAATCACAATTGTCTGAAACTTATGGCGAGGAAATTCCACCAAAGGGGGAGTGAATAGTTTTAAAAATGTTATTTTCACGCCTGTTGTTAAAACGTATGTTTTAGCTTTTCATTAAAGA
>NC_051407.1:44782912-44783346 GCF_015228065.2 Penaeus monodon
GGTGTCAAGAAAATCCTCAAATGTAAGTTTTTATATTAAATGTCCCATTTCATTAAGAGAATTTAAAGAGTTAAACAATTCATTTAGTGATCTCTGCATTAGAAGTTAACATTAAAACTAATTATGTCTAATATTATGTTTCTTTCACAGGTGACAGTCAACTCCCCAATGTTTGGAGTTGATTGCGAAATGTGCCTCACATCTATAAAGCAGTTAGAACTTACTAGTATTTCTGTTGTTAATGAACAAGGAAAAGTAAGTTGGATTGTTTTGTCTTTTACAAGTGATCATCTATTTTAACATTAGAGCCTAAGTTTTTATAAGTATAAATGAAGCTTGATTCTTCAACAGCATTTATTTCACCAGAATAACTATCAGATATGTTTTTGCTTTTCAAAGTGACCAACAAATAGTTTCACATAGTCAAATAAGTG
>NC_051407.1:44784635-44784911 GCF_015228065.2 Penaeus monodon
GGCATATTGTGTGAAAATTCTTATCAGAACTTTGTATTATAGGTGTTCCTAAACTGAGTAGTTAGAATTTTTCTTAATAACGTTTTTCTTTTACAGTTAGTGTATCACACACTAGTGAAACCAAAAAACCGTATCATCAACTACTTGACAAAATATTCAGGAATCACTGAAGAAAAACTTCGATTTGTTAAGAAAACACTGAAAGATGTTCAGAATGATCTGCGCAATATATTGCCTACAGATGCTATTCTGGTGGGACACTCACTCAATTCAGAT
>NC_051407.1:44786500-44787000 GCF_015228065.2 Penaeus monodon
CTCCTAATTCTTTATACTTACAGATGATGCATCCTTATGTAATTGATTCATCACTGATATATAACCTGACTCACTGTAGAAAACGTAGGTCGTCACTGAAATTATTAACAAAAATGTACCTAAAGAGAGACATCCAGGAGAATACATCAGGTCATGACCCCAGTGAAGATGCTAAAGCCTCACTTGAACTTGTTCTGCACAAACTAAAATATGGTATGAATTATTATATTTATTGTAGCTTTTTCTAATTATTTTCATAAGAATTAATTTTTTTGCAAATATGGAAAAGTGTACCCTACTCAGTTCATAAAACTATATTTTCTTGTTGGTTCTCAATACTTGGGTTAATAAGTAGACAACTTTAGGTTTAAGAATTTGTGAAAAAATAATAAAACTTGTATAAGCTCTTTTCTTACTCAGTCAAATGACATCTCCCTATGTGTGTGTGTGTGTAGTCTTCTTACCAGTCAAATGACATTCCCTATATGTGTGTTTACCCA
>NC_051407.1:44787675-44788113 GCF_015228065.2 Penaeus monodon
TAGGGAGATGTCATTTGACTGAGTAAGAAAAGAGCTTATACAAGTTTTATTATTTTTTCACAAATTCTTAAACCTAAAGTTGTCTACTTATTAACCCAAGTATTGAGAACCAACAAGAAAATATAGTTTTATGAACTGAGTAGGGTACACTTTTCCATATTTGCAAAAAAATTAATTCTTATGAAAATAATTAGAAAAAGCTACAATAAATATAATAATTCATACCATATTTTAGTTTGTGCAGAACAAGTTCAAGTGAGGCTTTAGCATCTTCACTGGGGTCATGACCTGATGTATTCTCCTGGATGTCTCTCTTTAGGTACATTTTTGTTAATAATTTCAGTGACGACCTACGTTTTCTACAGTGAGTCAGGTTATATATCAGTGATGAATCAATTACATAAGGATGCATCATCTGTAAGTATAAAGAATTAGGAG
>NC_051407.1:44789590-44789853 GCF_015228065.2 Penaeus monodon
ATCTGAATTGAGTGAGTGTCCCACCAGAATAGCATCTGTAGGCAATATATTGCGCAGATCATTCTGAACATCTTTCAGTGTTTTCTTAACAAATCGAAGTTTTTCTTCAGTGATTCCTGAATATTTTGTCAAGTAGTTGATGATACGGTTTTTTGGTTTCACTAGTGTGTGATACACTAACTGTAAAAGAAAAACGTTATTAAGAAAAATTCTAACTACTCAGTTTAGGAACACCTATAATACAAAGTTCTGATAAGAATTTT
>NC_051407.1:44791844-44792482 GCF_015228065.2 Penaeus monodon
CCTATAAAGGCATCACTTATTTGACTATGTGAAACTATTTGTTTGGTCACTTTGAAAAGCAAAAACATATCTGATAGTTATTCTGGTGAAATAATGCTGTTGAAGAATCAAGCTTCATTTATACTTATAAAAACTTAGGCTCTAATGTTAAAATAGATGATCACTTGTAAAGACAAAACATCCAACTTACTTTTCCTTGTTCATTACAACAGAAATACTAGTAATTCTAACTGCTTTATAGATGTGAGGCACATTTCGCAATCAACTCCAAACATTGGGGAGTTTGACTGTCACCTGTGAAAGAACATAATATTAGACATAATTAGTTTTAATGTTAACTTCTAATGCAGAGATCACTAAATGAATTGTTTAACTCTTTAAATTCTCTTAATGAAATGGGACATTTAATATAAAAACTTACATTTGAGGATTTTCTTGACACCTACTATTTTATTATTACTTAATGGATATTTCAGATAGTTATTATTCATATTTCTTTAATGAAAAGCTAAAACAGACGTTGTAAACAACAGGCGTGAAAAAACATTTTTAAACTATTCACTCCCCCTTTGGTGGAATTTCCTCGCCATAAGTTTCAGACAATTGTGATTCAGTTTCCCCAGAAGTGCTTTTTCACA
>NC_051407.1:44792584-44792648 GCF_015228065.2 Penaeus monodon
TTTTTTAGCTTAGCTTAGTTTAGCTTAGCAATTTCAAAACCTCAATAAAACATAAGCTTTTGAA
>NC_051407.1:44792670-44792759 GCF_015228065.2 Penaeus monodon
TAAAAGTAAAAATCATAAAAAGTGCCTTCTTGGATGCTATACTATGTTATAAGGAAACAAATAATTCCACATATATCTACTTCAGTGTA
>NC_051407.1:44792823-44793168 GCF_015228065.2 Penaeus monodon
GGCACCAAAATTCCACTTATGGTATTATAGTGTTTGGAATATACATTTATACTAGTCTTTTTATCTATGAAATACATCAGTGAATACCTCAGAACTAGAGCTGAATACTTGAAAAAAAAAAAAAAACTTTGCAAAGCATTATACTTATTTTCTAATAATCATACTCCTCTAAAACTGTCCTATGCCTATAAATTTATACAGCCCTCAATTTATGCAACATGTTGTAAACTCAATAAACATATCTAATATTTCATGACATACATTGCTAAGTAAAATAAATCTTACTATCAGTAGGCTACACTGACAGTTTACAGTTTTAAGGCTCATGGTCCCTTAACCCATTGG
>NC_051407.1:44793223-44793461 GCF_015228065.2 Penaeus monodon
TTCCACAGTGTGAAGAGTTCAAGGGCATCCTGGGGTCAATGTTCCTAGGCAGGATGTCTCTTCCTCACGCCACAAAAATCAATTACTGCTTCATCACAAACTTATTGATGTCATTGTCTAGGGCACAAACTGGTAAGTATTTTTCTTGTGTCTGCTTAGTTGTGCACACCTGTACATTTTTCAATATGTATACATAATTTCCTTAATTGTAATTATTGCCAGTTGTCAATTCCATCTT
>NC_051407.1:44793593-44793931 GCF_015228065.2 Penaeus monodon
GTACACAAACAGGTGGTTGCACCTGGCCCTCAAGCAGGGGTGTGTGCATAGGGAGACCAGCAGAATATGCAGGTATTGCAAAGTGGCCTTGTGCCAGTTTGAAAGCATCCAGATATACCACACAGTCAAAAAATATGCATGAAAATAGCATAATGTTCTTTATTCCTGAGCTGTTTAAGTTACTTCTATAGATAATATGAAATGTAAACAAGAAAAAAAATCTATTACTCTTTTGATATAGCGTAAGCAGATGATAATTCTTAAAATCTGAATAACATGAAGATATATCAAAGCTAATCCAAATAACACAATATTACCTGCTTTTCACAGAGGAGAAA
>NC_051407.1:44794182-44794693 GCF_015228065.2 Penaeus monodon
AACATGAGTGGCTAAGCATTCGGGTCCAAGGGGTTAATGAATACATCAGTTATTAAGCAAATACAGTTTCCCAGCACTCTCCAGGTCCCAGTGATGCTGGAAAACTGATTGTAAACATGTTCTATGAGATTAGTAAAAATTAACTACTATATGTGCAAGGCTAGCTGCTCTTTCATATGTCTAAAGGGGAAAAGAGAAAAACAAAAACACCTAACCTCCGTATACTCTTCATGGGAGAAGGAATATTCTGGATCATTATAGCCAAGGCATCCTGGTACAGGTGCTGGGAAGCCATGGTCACACATGTCCTCAGCTCCCAAGAGCAAACGTCTTCTATCAAAATTGTCATGAACTTGGAATTTCTTCCCATCTTCAAAATAAAAGGTATATTGTCACATTCCTTCTTTTGAATTAACTCTTTACTGGAAACATTGGCAAGAGGAAACAGACTGGCAACAGCTTTATGTACTAGACCACTTCTTTCAGCACGTTTCAAGTTCCTGTATCCTGT
>NC_051407.1:44794721-44796122 GCF_015228065.2 Penaeus monodon
TTCTATTAAGAAAGCCTGGATTTCAAATGCTTCGAATATGTAGGAATAAAGAATTTTCAGAGATAGGAAGATTTTTTGTGAAAAAAACCCTTACTGAATTACAATTGACATAAATTGCATCAACTTTTAATAGTTTTTTTTTTTTAGACTGAAGAGGAAAATTTAAAAGCTCTCTACAAGGTGGTTCAAGTTTTTAAAGGGTTTTGTAAGAAATTCCCAACTTCTGTTCCAGCATTTGCTACCGAGGCAAGGAATCAGCAGCAAACTGGGTTTTTCGAACTTGTTTCTCTTCTTTTTTTTTAATTCTGCTATTCGATGCCTTTTGAAGGCCCTTTATGCTTTTTCCCTTTCCCACAATTCGTGATTTTTTTTGTGACAGTCTGTGCCCATTTGTGTACACGCCCCTGCAATTGATAAATGAAAAAGCATGAAAAAGAACTATTGGTTATTTCCCCTTTTTTCCGAAAAATTTTAAATTTGGGGAAAAAGGCATGAGAATATGGCTCTGTATTATGAAAAAAATAATAATAGGGAAAAAAAAATTTTTGGATAATTCTGTTATGTAGGATAAAAGGAGATATTATGAGTATAAATCTAATGATTTTTAAAAGTGATTTAACTGTAAATACAGCACAATGATTTTACAGAATGTTCGCAAATCAATAGCAACAACAGCATAAACTTTTACCCCAGAAAAAGGGAACCCAAAAAAAACAATGCTACAAAGAAAAAATCATCAAGTTTCAGATCCCCAACCAATGCAACATCAACACAATCAACTGTTTGGGGACAGGTGATGTTTATTGCACCATAGTGAAAAATAAGAAGCGGGTTTGTACTTCTCAACCATGACTCAATGTCCAAACTGCAGAAAAAAATTCTCACACACCTATCGTAAACCAGGAAAGCAAGGAGTTTTTAAAATACAAAAATACACCTATTTTTTCCCGACTTTATGATTTTTTTATGTCATTTTCTCTTTTTTTTTATCGGGGCAGGTAAACTATCATCTTAAGTGGATCCCCACTCCTAATTCAGATAGAGCTGAGATTTCTACCAGTGACTCGAGCCCCCTCTAGTTCCTTGCCCCCAAGAAAACCCTTTTAACTTGGGAATCTTAAAAGGTTCTCCCCATAAAAAACCTACATATTTAAGTATTCCACTATAATAAAAATGCTCTTGAAATTTTCTGAGACTTTTGAGGGGGAAAAACCCTTTTTAGCAGCATTCACCCATCAAACATCCAGTCTGTCCTAAAGGGTTTTTGATGCAAACCCTTTCAATTAACGAGGACTAATTTTTTCAGTAAAAAAAAAAACAAAATGTGGGGAATAAAAAAAAAACTTATATCACAGACCTTTCAAAAGTTTTGGCCTGTAAAAAAATATGTGAATCCTCCGT
>NC_051407.1:44796248-44796533 GCF_015228065.2 Penaeus monodon
CAACAAAAAAAAATAGCCTGTTATGGAACATTTTGGAAGCAGAATGAGTGTTTGATTTACACATTTCCATCTCAAAAAAGTAAAGAAAAAAAAATGTCAAGGGGAAAAAAAACAAGATGTGAAATGGAAAAATCAAACGGGAAAAAAATAGAAAGAACAAAACATCAAGAATGGAGGAGAAAGCTCAGCACAAGTGTGCTGAGGGAATAAGGGATCCTAAAATCCATTTTTCAGAGTAGGGAACTCCCCCCTTAAGTTGAGGGCATTTTTTTTCCCCGTTATCCC
>NC_051407.1:44797105-44797920 GCF_015228065.2 Penaeus monodon
AAAAAAATTTTAAGCCCCCCGGCGGGGCGGGGCCCGGGCCCACTATGAAATACTACCCCCCGTTGGGAAAGGGGCTTAATATGGTACCTCAAAAAACCCCAAAAAGATTTTTGGGTATCCCCCTCTTCAAACATGGGTAGGCTATGTACCGGGAAGGTTTATTTCACCATGCATGAGTAGTGACTGCCCACCCTTGTGTACCAAATTTTTCCCCTTATTGTGGGATTTTTAAAACTGAGCTCTGTTTAAAAAAATTTCTGGGGGAAACATCACCCATATATATATTTTTTAAGAGGCCACTCTTGAAATTCGGCCTGTGGAGTACGTGTTTTGTACTCAGGGGAAGAGGTTGAGCAGAGGAGGCCTTTTTTAAATTACTGGTAATAGTGAAAAAAGGAAAAAAAAAGGAAAACCTTTTGTTTGGCCCTATCTCCCCCAAAAAACCCCTATTTAAGCGGGGAAAACAAGGCTTTAGTATGTAAAGGAAAAACCAAAAACCAAGGGGACAGTGAATTTCTGTATGAACCACCTGCGGGAATGCTCAGTTCAATATCCTACTTTAAAAACAAATCTTAAACATAGTTTTTGTTTGTTAGGGTTTGGGGGTTAATTAAAGGTAGAATTACGAAAAAAGTAAAAACAAAACTTTGAAAAATTTTTTGTCGTCAAAAACATCCTTCATTAAAGACCAATACTAGGAACCCCTTTTGAAAAACATTAACAATCTAGTTTCATTCCAACCCTTAAAGTTTAGAAAAAGAAAAATCCAGTGTTTGTTTTTTTTTCCCAGAGAAGGAGAAATTAAAAGAGTTTTT
>NC_051407.1:44797984-44798113 GCF_015228065.2 Penaeus monodon
ACCCCCTTTGAAAGGATGCAAAAATTGGAAAAAAAAGGGATTTACGGGGGGAGGGCAAAAGAAAAAGCTGAGGGCAAAACTTAGTTTTACAAAAAGAAGAGAGCAACACGGGCCAAAATTTTTTAGGCT
>NC_051407.1:44799314-44799496 GCF_015228065.2 Penaeus monodon
GCACCCCCTATTATCAAAAAAAGAAATCAACTTAAAAACATGTTAAAAAACTCAAAAATTAGGCTTCAATGATAAAGATACATATTAGCGTTCATTTGGATCAAAACCAGGCGTTCTGTATGGGGTTCCAAAAGTATAATACAGGCTGACCTCTTGACCAATACTTTTAGCATTGGGACTTT
>NC_051407.1:44802275-44802355 GCF_015228065.2 Penaeus monodon
CAATTTTGAAACATTAAAATTTTTGGTCTAAAATTTTAACCATTTATACACATATGTTGTAATTTTAAAATATAATAAGA
>NC_051407.1:44803393-44804958 GCF_015228065.2 Penaeus monodon
ACACCAAAATTTATAACACCCCCCCCACCACTGAATAGTAAGTGTGGTGTGTTGTTTGTTTTTTTTTTTTGGTGTTGTTTGTTTTTTTGTTTTTTTGGTTTTGTTTTTTTGTTTTGTTATGTGTGTGTGTTGTTTTTTTGGGGTGTTGGTGTGGTGTTGTATGTGTTGTTTATGGTGTGTGTGTTGGTGTGTGGTTTGTGGTTTTTGTGTGTGTGGTTGTGGTGTTGTGTTGGGGTTTTGGTTTGTGTTTTTGTGTGTGTTGGTGTGTGTGTGTTTGTTTTTTTGTGTGTGTGGTGTGGGGTGTGGTGTGTGGTTGGTGTGTGTTGAAAGTTTTCCTGTCCCTAGATGCAGGATTCCACTTAATTCATTGTGGGTTTTTCTCCATTTATTTTAAAAATTTTTTCTTAGTGTGTGTGTGGTGTGTGGTTTTTTGTGTGTGGTGTTTTTTGTGGTGTGTGTGGTGTTGTGTGTGTGTGTGTTGTGTTCGGCGTGTGTGTGGAAGTCCTGTTTTAATGGTCGGGTAGTGCTTTTTCCCGGGGGGGCCTTGGGTCTTTGTGGCCTAGTTCTCTTTCTTTAAGGGTTTTTTTGAAAGGGGTTATTTTATTAAAAATTTTTTACTAAATTGTTTAAACTTAGGGGCAAAAAAAGTCGTTTTTTTAAAAAAAAAATAATAACCCTTAAATTTATTATAACATACAAGTTTGCCTCTTTGTTCTTAAAAAATTCTCGTGGCTGGCTTGTAAGCATTCCGGGCTCTGGGTTAATTAAAAAAAATTTAATTAAGTCTGGAAGACATGTCTTAACAGTTATCCCAGATAAGACAAGTCCTAGGGGGTTTTTGCACTTAAGACAACATGTTAATCTTAACTGCACTGATGACTACATCCTATTTTATCATTCATTAAAAAAACAATGTATAAGAGTCTTGATTTCCCTTTCCATATCAGTCATGATTAGAACTAGATTGGTGCAACTCCTCCCTTTGGAGAAAAATCCAAAACTAGAAAGGTTAAAATACCAGATATGCTACATGAAAAGGCATACACCCCAATAAAAAACGTGAGGAGTGACAAACCACATGATTTTATCCAAGGGAAAGGAAATTAGTAACTTTTATCCAGTGGAAGAAAGATCATTACTTTGGCTTAAATAAATGTGTTATGGAGATCTGCCAATATAATGTTTCATCAAGTGATTGTTTGATGCAACAAAAAAGCTACTGCTTATATGCGAGGCTTTTGCATCAGACCTCAAGAAAATTTTTCATTTGACAATCAGATGAATTTATAGTAACTCTTTAATCAATACAAATATAGTGTAAAGAGTTGTTATTCACCATTACCTCTAAAAGGGACATTTACTTACCTTGCCGCTTTATGAGTTTTGGTAATAGCATTCACCAGCATATTTCTAACATCACTCATGAATATAGGAGTTTGTTAGTGGAGTCTAATTTGAGGCTGCCATACTCTCCAGCTCCTTCAATTCATCCGTGGCACTTCCTTTCAAAGTAAGGTAGAGGTAAATTAAATACACAATATCAATGGGGACCTAATAGATGATTT
>NC_051407.1:44806576-44807056 GCF_015228065.2 Penaeus monodon
ACAAGGTGGAAGCCAGCTAGCACTCTTGTGGCAACTAAAGACTTCAATGAACTGTCTGTTTACTTATAAATTAATTCATCTCAATATTGTTTTATATTCTACGATTAATCCCATTTAACTATGATGTTTTTTATATTCCTATCTCTGTTAGTTTCAATAATACTATATATGGTTCTTGTTTGGGGCACTGTTTTAGAATTGAATATCCAAAATTTGTTGTAGGATCCGCCCTAGACTTAATTACATCACTCACATTAATTCTGAACTCTACTAACTACCTATTAATGGAATGATAAAAACATATCTTTTGGTGCAATGTAATATTTTTTATCCACAGTAAATAACCAGGGTTTTACTTACTGATCTATTTTTCAGAAATTTCTTCTTTTTGGGTTGTCCTCATCTGTGTATAGCTCTTTCTCATTGTGGAATACTGCGTTTTCCTGATCCTGAAAACATTCAAAATTTTTAGTCCCATTC
>NC_051407.1:44807682-44808413 GCF_015228065.2 Penaeus monodon
TTGTTAGGAGGGGTGTCCAAACATCTATTAACAAACGAACGCTTATGTTAAGGGTGGGTTGGTATTTTGGGTTCGAAATGGTCCTCCCTTCGCTCTGATGTATTGAATAGGCCCGTTTCTGGAATTCATATGATTCACTGTGCGATGTCTTATTCCTGAAAAGGATGGAATATGCCTTGCAATATAGGATACAAGCCCACAGGCTTTCCTAAAATATAACAATCAATCTTCAACGATAAAACCTTTTCTTCTGCGGCCCCCAAATGCTGCAAAACAAGTAGGGTAACAACACCACCCCTTCCACTCCTATTTTCAACTTCCTTCACATCGTTTTTTATCGCCGAACGATGTTTGTTTTAAAATAGAAATTGCAACAATAGAACATTTTTACATATGTCTATTTTGTACTTAAATTGTTGTGTTATTATTTAAACATCTTTGAACAGAGAATTTGATCTTGCGCATGAGGAGTGGTAAAACACTTGCAAATCTGAATAATGCCTTGGAAGCATGGGAACATGTTTTCACTGTGATGAAGGCGGCGCTTTTCATGAAGAATTAGTGGCACTATGCCTCAACACTTGAGCTGTTGTTTTTGCAGCAGAGAAGAAGGAACAAAATATTAAACTTGAAATATAATTTAATTGTATCTAATTTGCCTTGTTTTTGATATTATGGAATATGTCATAGCTCATTCAGTATAATTTAATAGGCAATTAATGTCGTTAGTA
>NC_051407.1:44808436-44808594 GCF_015228065.2 Penaeus monodon
AAAAGTATGATAAAATATTACATAATAATCAATTGCAAATTTTTACCTCTTACGTCTGATTTACCATATATACCCACAGACTTAGTTAGAAAATCGGGTTATCATGATGTTTTAGCATTAACAATTTTTTCAAAGAGTATAGTTTAACTGTATCCTGT
>NC_051407.1:44810794-44811016 GCF_015228065.2 Penaeus monodon
CTGTAAAAAGGTGGGCGTCTTCCTCACAAACCCCTTTCCAAGTTTTGGATTGACCAGAAGGAAGGGAAAATTTATACCAGGGCAAGGGCAAGGAGGCAAGTAAACCATTATGAGAGTGAATTAAAGATACCCCCCTATGATCACCATGTCATTTAATTTCCCTAACTCTAGTGTCATTAAGTAAAAATTTACAGTGCATTACTTACATATTGATAACTTTAC
>NC_051407.1:44813226-44813399 GCF_015228065.2 Penaeus monodon
ATTTACCATCATCTACTTGTGAAGGAAATGCACTTGCTGGAGACTAAATCTTCAACTCCACATCCCAATTTTCTTTTTCAAGATTTTAGGTTGCAGTGACTGGGTGTACTGCCCAATGATAGGGTTCTTCACCTCGGCACGCAAAGCAAGATAGCGCAGAAACTTGGGACACT
>NC_051407.1:44814458-44814786 GCF_015228065.2 Penaeus monodon
TGATATTTTTTATTATTTCCTTAATTTCTGTTGTCCTATCCATTACAGGCAAAATTTACTGAAAAATCACAAGGGTATTGGAATGTACCCAGAAAAACAGCATACCAACCTGTGACATAGTCAACACTATATACTGGCCCATTTTCCTAGGTGGGTCGTGCACAGCTCCAGAGTGGACACTAGTAGCCTGGTCATGGCTGTGATATAGGATGTCAAGTGGAAAGATACACATATATCAGGAAGACATATGATAGTATCAGAACCTAGACGGAAAGTAATTATTCCATAAGTTTTGTAGTGATTGTGTAGCCATCTATTCGATAGGATG
>NC_051407.1:44814963-44815291 GCF_015228065.2 Penaeus monodon
ACTGTAGACATGAATCCAGTTTTCCCTCCTTCTGGAAACCACAATCTACAGGCCAACAACAGCCAGTGCAACTGCTGATGAGCTCCATAGCCATCACAATGGCAGTGTTGAGGGTGCTCAAACTTTATTACCCGACATTATATATGAGATCGCCATAAGCCACGATGCAATTTCTCGAGGTTTGTTTTCCCACAGCCTCCTTCATAGGTGCAGGCAGCTGTCCTAACTGAAGATGCACCACTTCCTGCATGCTGCAGCATTACTTTATCCTCCAACCTAGGACCTCCTGTCAGCCTACACTCTGGAATTTCTGTTACCTGTCGGTGAG
>NC_051407.1:44822349-44823781 GCF_015228065.2 Penaeus monodon
ATTTTCAGTGGTTCCTATGCATTTCATGGTGATTTAGCAACAAGGGGGTATCTCATTGATGCTGGATTGAAACACTGATAATATTGTGACGTATTAAGGGGCTCCAGTGTTAAGACGTTGTAGAAACTGAAAAAGGGGGCCCCAGTGTTAAGACGTTGTAGAAACTGAAAAATGGGGCATGTGGATGAGGTTGTATATTTGCTCTTGTTATATAAATATTTCATGTATGCACAATAGCTGTTTGTTTTAAGGTTTCCTCTGAATGGTGAACCAAGTGATTGAGGGATTAGACATTGCTATCATTGATATTTGCATGCTGAGCTAAGTCTGTTATGCCTCAAACCTTTTTTGAATGTGTGACTGTATATCTATCAAAAGGAAATGGTCTATGAAAACAAGTGTTCTACATTAATTAGTGAAAGACAGTCTCATGGTTGACTACCTTTTAAAACTAGGGATGCAAATTTGTGTTCCCTTTAATTCTTGTGTGTTTAGTAATTTCTGATAGCTATGATTCTTATACTCTCTTTATTGACTTTTACTTTATTCCTTCAGGTTGTGTTAGGAGCCAAGCAAGTCATTTTGGTAGGTGATCACTGCCAGCTTGGGCCCGTCGTCATGTGTAAGAAAGCTTCCCGTGCTGGTCTCTCGCAGTCACTGTTTGAGCGTTTGGTTGTCCTGGGCATCCGACCCTTCCGCCTCACCGTCCAATACCGCATGCACCCTCAGCTTGCTCAGTTCCCGTCTAACTTCTTCTATGAGGGATCTCTTCAGAATGGTGTTGTTGATGGTAAGATAGTGAGAGAGAGAGGGGGGGGGGGGAAATAAGATACTTGATGTTGGTCTATATTGGACTTATTCAGAATCCATTGGAATTTTACAAAAATTATTATTATAGACAAAATGTTTTTAAGATTTCTATGTCTGAAGTTTGAGAATGAAAGATGTGAAAAATGAAACAACAAATATCAACAGAATGAAGTAACAGAGTCATGTTCTTTCCACAGCTGACCGCACCATGAAAGGCGTGAGTTTCCCATGGCCCCAACAAGATAAACCCCAGTTCTTCTATGTGACTTCGGGCCAGGAGGAAATTGCAGGGTCAGGAACTTCCTATCTGAACAGAACCGAGGCATCCAGTGTTGAAAAACTTGTCACACGCTTCCTCAATTCAGGTGTCAAGCCAGAACAGATTGGTGTCATCACTCCCTATGAAGGCCAGAGAGCGTATCTGGTCAGTTCTTTATTGTGTGTACTTCTGATTGTTAAAGAAAAGGTTGATGTAAGATCTATGTGTTTGGAAGTGTTTGTTATAAGTAACAAGGTTCCCTGACTTTTGTATTTCACTTTCTTACCTTATCTTGATATTTATCATTCCTAATCTGATTAAGGATGTATTCATTACTTACAAAAAGGAATTATTCTGTTACAT
>NC_051407.1:44823813-44825655 GCF_015228065.2 Penaeus monodon
TGTACTTAGCATTCCAATCAATTGATCAGTAGTATCTTGAGGAATTTCTTAAATTTTTAATTAGGATATTCTAGATCGGTTTTGGTTTCCCCAAAACTTGGGGGGAATTACCCATGTGGGGAAATTTAAACGTTTCAAAGGAGATAAAAAGGGTATTTTTCAAAAAGAAAAGTTCTTTGCAGTAATGTTATGTGCACGGGCCTCTATAGATCCACTTTTAATGAAAAGGGGAAAATATTACCATGCCCCCAAATGATAATATAACAGTAATGCTATTTCATATCTGTCAAAGTGATGTCTTAATTCTTTATTTCTTGAATATTATTGATTTCTTACAAATGTAGTACATTAAAAATTAAGCATTCCAATATTTTTCTTTCCTTTAAGTCTGTGTAACTGAAGAGAAAAGGGGAAGATGTAATGGTACCAAAAAGTCTGAGAACCACTATACTAGATGAATGTATTGCTGCACACAAAGGGAGGGCATTAAAAGTTTTTTTTTTCATATCATTTCAAAAATTTTTGAAATGGATTCATAAATTTTTAATTCTTCTTTATCAGGTTCAGAAACATCCAAGTACCGGGCCTCCCCAACCAGAAGCTGTATCAGCGCCTGGAGGTTGCAAGTGTGGATGCCTTCCAGGGCCGAGAGAAGGACATCATTATTATGTCCTGCGTGCGACCCAAATTAGCCCCAAGGGAAATTTGGGGTTTCTTTTCTGATCCTCGTGTTTTTTAAATGTGGTTTCTGCTCGAGCACGTTATGGAAATCACCCATTTTTTTGGAAACCCAAAAGTGCTCTCTAAGGTAAGTGATCTTTCCTGCAAATTCGCTCTTTTCTGTTTTGCACAAGTATATTGGGTGTCAGAGTTCTCTCAAGTGCAACCTGCTCTGTTTTATAACCTGATTAGGTTTTGAAAGTTAATTTTTCCCTCCAATTCCAGCAAGGACTATGGAACCACCTGTTGCATCACTTCAAGGAAAAGAAATTTTGGGTTGGAAGGGCCCCTCAAAAAAAATCAAGGAACCCAATGATGAAAGTTCAGAAAACCCCCAAGAACAAATTTTAATGAAACCCAAATTTCCAGGGTCACCTTCATAAACCAGGGTTTATGTATGCGCTCGAGAGGCTATGGTTCCTGGCTCCATGTATGATAGGTCAGGTCAGCTCAATGGCTCTGCACCACCACCTTCCCAGTGCTTCAGAGGTAAGCTTGTAACAAATTTTTTTCTGTCTCTTTTTGTCTGATGAATAAATGAAATTCTTAGCTTTTTTTTAATATAAGAGTATTTATCTCAAACTGTGATATTGCCCTACCACAATAGCAGGAGGTTAAAATCAAGTTCTTTCCAAGAATGGTAATTTTTCCTGCTATACAATGAAGCCTGTAATTAGAAGTAGAAAATTTTTTATCACTTGTTTAAGAGCACCACGTAATTAAACTTTGTCTCCTACAGGACCACAGTATGATATGTATGGCCGAGCTTTATGATTTTCTGGATTTTTATATTGGGTGACCATTCCCAGCCTGGCAAAAAACTTGCCAGTGCCCTTTGGGGAAAGTTTTATGAAAAATGGGGTCATGTAAACCAAACCCCGCTTCTAAAGCAAAACCGGGCCTGGCCCCAAACACGTGGAGGAAGAGGTGGTGCTCGAGGTGGCAGAACTGGAGGCAGGAAGCCCAACAAAAATATGGGTGGTTCTAATGCTCTACAGTTGTCTCAACCCTTCAGCCAAGACCCCACCACACAAAGTTACTCACAGCCTGGTCTCACGCAAGGGCACCTCTCACAGGTAACATTAACATTGCTGTTTTCATGGTCTGGCCTTTCTTGATTAA
>NC_051407.1:44825713-44825820 GCF_015228065.2 Penaeus monodon
TTTAATATGTTATTTTTAATAATTATATATAGGGTTAAAGTATATATTATAAAATAATGTAAAATATATAGTTTTTGTTATATATTATTTATATGGATTGTATATGT
>NC_051407.1:44828680-44829071 GCF_015228065.2 Penaeus monodon
TTTATGAAAACTGCATTTTAACTGCCTTTGTAAAGAAATGCAAGTAGTTATTGTTATAGCACAAGCTAGATAACATTTTCTTCCCTTGTGTACAGGGCATGTCTGGGCCTGGGTTGAGTGGGCTCTCACAGGGAGGACTGTCACAGGCAGAACTTTCCCAGGACTCGTACATGGTAGACCAGTTCCAGAGCCAGACAGATGGACTCCTCTCCCAGGACTCCACCTACCAGGGTGACCGTGCGTTCTTCACTCCAGCATCACAAACGCACCACTTCTCACAGGTATCCTCAAAATGATTGTATTGTCTTTATTTAGTGTACAAATTATGAATTCATATTTTGGAAGAATTGCTCACACTGGCTAATATTACTATCATAACATTCTTATTAGG
>NC_051407.1:44829265-44829490 GCF_015228065.2 Penaeus monodon
ATCCAAAAGAGGTTATATGGTATAGATTCTGTATGAAAATGTGTTCTTCCTAAATTTAGCATTTACAAATATATATATAATTATTGTTTTAGTATGTTACATTTATATTCAGAAAAATGTAGAGATGTTTGAAGTTGTACTTTTCAGAATAGATTTAACATTTACACACTTTTTAGCCGTACTGATGGTGAGTTGAGAGATCCCCTGGCGCATGAAAGGCGATGA
>NC_051407.1:44829595-44829911 GCF_015228065.2 Penaeus monodon
TCCCCTCGTGTGGTCGAGTCACGTACAGACCTCCCTGCCGTGGAAGCTGATGCAGGAGGCAACAGCAAACAGGACTGCTATGGCACTCATGAACATAGCCAAGGCAGGTGCTTACTCTCAAAGGTGAGACAAGACAGAAGGTGCCTTATATCCCAACATAGTTAATTCTCGGGTATGGATGATCCGTTGGCCACACCATTGATCTGGCCTGTCTGTCAGCATAGATGACGGCTCCATAAAGAATGGATATCAGCCCAGCCCTTGATCCTCTGACCCAAGACATGCTCATGTCAATAAGAAGGAAGTGTAGGCACCT
>NC_051407.1:44829948-44830543 GCF_015228065.2 Penaeus monodon
ACAAGAGCACAATGATGAGCAGCTTCCAGCCAGCCCCAGCCCCTCCCCCCTCCCTGCGGGTGCAGGAGAAGTGACCTCAGTGCTACCACACAGGACTGCCACGCTGTCATGACCTGCCTGTGTCCTGAACAGTGGCGATGCCCACACACTCCTACATGTCCTCTTCATTCCACTGGCAAAACACCAAGTGGAGGAGGAACAGGAGACTCCCATGATATTACACAACGTTTGTCAGCACTGTTTCTTTGTTCTGTTTAAGTTTTCTTGTTTTTATATCATTCATGGATTCAGTATGTGATGGGTATTTGGTTTTAGTAATATGGTTTGCAAAAAATACACAAAAAAATTAGCAGCCATGATTACATGTATGTGTACTTAATATACTTTTTCATTTCTATAACTGGACTGTAATGACAGAGCACACATTGTGTTCACAGGTGGCAGTAAAGTGATGAGGACAACTTGCTCTTTTGTTAATTTTTGGTTGGTGTCTGCATATTACAGCAATCCTTTGTTCAATATAATAAGCATATGGTAATTTTCTGTACTTTTACACAAAAACTTATAGAATTAGTACAAGTACAAATTTCTGAGG
>NC_051407.1:44830564-44830889 GCF_015228065.2 Penaeus monodon
GCATACATGTACTGCCAAAATTGTATTTGTTAATACAGTTATCATGCCATCTTTCATTGTCAAGAGTACAAGCTTACAAGCCATGCACGAGTAATTATAAACACCCTCTAGAAAAATGTATGGCATTTTTAATTTGTTGTTATGGCATAGAAATCAAGGTTCTCTTATTATTTGTTGGTATATTGCTACAAATAACATCACAAAAGATTTATGGAAATTTTCTCTTCCCATATTTCCAGTTCTGAACACTCAATTTTATTTATTTTTAAAATTTTAATATCAAAGACCTGTAGGTCTTCCAAGATCTATGTGATTGAAAACTAAG
>NC_051407.1:44830956-44831302 GCF_015228065.2 Penaeus monodon
ATGAGGAATCAAAGTTATCTACTCACAGATAACAGTGCATACTGAGGAAACTGGTTTATCCTATTAAGGGTTCAATGAAGTCTTTTAGACTTTGTTTCCCTCTTTATGTATTGTTTTTGTAAATAGGTTAACTGGCCTGTTAGTATGTCCATCTCATTTCACAGAATTGGGAAGCAGTTTAATTTATAGTTTTATATTAACAGTATTGATTATTCACCATCTATAAGAAACCATGCTTGGTGACCAACATTGAAACAGAACTGTCCTGTATTCACTGGTGATGAAATTCTGCTACAACTGTTATTGAATTGTTTAAATAGGCTTTCTTAAATGTATGCCCTATGAG
>NC_051407.1:44831348-44831418 GCF_015228065.2 Penaeus monodon
GGTTGAAACAGGGTTATATATTAGTAGGCTTGCATAATTCTGTAGAATATTGGGAAGGTCATCATATATA
>NC_051407.1:44831442-44832325 GCF_015228065.2 Penaeus monodon
CTGTCAATTTGAGTGGCTCTAAGGTATATTGGTTATACCCCCACCCCATTTGAAGCTTTTATTTTATGAAATGATTGGGCCTTATGAAATGAACAACTTCCAAGGCAACATTGGTAATAACACCTAATAAATGAGTAAACAAGATAGATGTTTTTTCAAGTTCCTTCCATTTTTTGGAAGTTAATCTGACACAATGTTCTCTGCTAACCATTAATATGGAGAAAAGTACTCAATTACTTAAAGGGACCTTTATGTATCAAAAGTGGATATCAGGTAACTGCTTTCAATCCAATACCTCCAGGCTGGCTGTAATGCTTACTGTCTGACACTGAGCTCTGTATAATCATGGTGGTGCACCATGTTCAGGGAACCAGCACATTTGTTTTCATGCCAAATACATTGGCAATGTCCTGGAATGTGGCTTATAAAGATGATACTTGTCACCCAAAATTCTCACATGCTTTTGCAGGAATTTCATTTGCAAGATAGGGCTATAGACAGATTGTATTTAAATAATGAGGAGATGCCATATGCAGTGCCATACATGCCTGTCAGAGGCATAGGATTAAGAGCAGTTAGAGAAGTAAAAGTCAATTAAACCAAGAAAGATTTAAATTGTAAAGACCTAAATAAAAAATTAAATAATCCCCACAAAATTAACTCACTGAATAGATACTGCAGCTCTGTCTCACTTTTACTAGACAGTACATTTTTCATGAAATCTAGGTATTTTTACAATGTCAGACTGCTTGAAGACATTAAGGTGGGTTCATTTTTATAAACTATACCTCAAGGAGAAAAATAGTACTTATTCTTTTCTTCCAATTTTAGACTAAGTACAGATTTTAATTACAACACTGCCTTTTCAAGATCTTTGCTTGCA
>NC_051407.1:44832354-44832482 GCF_015228065.2 Penaeus monodon
CATATGGAAAGGCTCTTACAGTCACTGACTCCGAGATAGAATTTAGTTGCATGTTCTTGCTAATGATAAACAGACATTTTGATTATCCAGTATCATTTTAAAGTAATGTGCTTGTAACCACTTTTTTT
>NC_051407.1:44832556-44834296 GCF_015228065.2 Penaeus monodon
TCTACTTCTCTTAAAAGAACAAGTAATTTCCAGGTAAAGAATCGAGCTCAGTAAATAATATCCCATCTAAAATCGATTTTAAAGGAAAGCAAAAAGAAAAAAAGGTATAAGTAATTGACCTGATTTACTGGTTATAGTATAGTATATAATTACTATACCCATACTTTTTAGTCATTTCACCAACCAACTTCATCTCGGTATACTGAGCAAGGTTATATTAAGGAGGGCTGTGTGCAAAACTCAAGGTAAACACTAGAAACCTTTTAGGGAATAAAAGCATAAAAGTACATAATGAGAGCAAAATCAGGGAATTTTTTTATATCTAAATTTACCACTGTGGAGGATATGCAATACATCCCTCACAGGCAGACATATTTTTGACAATACAAAAGTTTTACCCTTTAAAAAGTGTAGTAATGATTATTCTTTGGCATTTCTGAAAGCCAAATAACTGGGTTTACTTCAGTGATATTATCAAGCATTAAAACAGTTACTAAAATTTGCCTTTATTCACTTACTATTATTATTTTATACAACTCCATAAATCATACATATACGTGTTCAGGGAAAGAAAGACGAGTCAAGTTAGATTAGAATCATTATTCTGTAATAGGAAAAGTGGGGGCAGTACGGCCTATAGAAGTATAACCTAACTTTTCTCTCTCTTACATGCTGACAATTTGTTTCCAGCATTTAAAAAAGTCTGCACATTTTACAGTGCTTACCTGATATTTTTGAAAAGTAACTAGCAAAACTCTTATACAACAAAGAAACAGGTGTCAGGCTCATATGACAAAATCCTCGTACACTATTACACTAGACAAGACGAAATCTAAAATTTATTTTTACACCACAATACTGTATGTTTTGATGTAAATATTTGTTCGCAACTGGTCTAGGTTCCCAGTACTCGGTGCATTATTTCAACAACACATTTATACTGAAAATATATACAGTGGGGAAGTAGTCATGATGTTTTGGTTCAAATCACACAAAAAAAAGAAGTTAGCTATTCAATCATTCTCTAATAACAATTCCTATGAAAGATGCACCTACTTGCATATTTAACAATGTCCTCTACCTGACTACAAGGTGGAAGATATGCACATCCATCCATCCATTTGCTACTATATAAAAAAAGATGTTCATTTTTAAGAACAGATAAAACATTCATTCTTTACTTCCTTTGTGTTATCTAAAACAAGATAAAATGAACTAAGATCAATCATTAATACAGTGCTAACATTTTTAAAGATTTGTAAAAATAATTGATTCTCTGTAATGTATTGCATAACAAGTGTTGGTCCATTAACACACAACAGCAATAGTGTACAGGTTAAAGTATGTTCTAATTTCTTTTGAGTTCATAATGCAAGGAAATAATAGAGAAAAAAATGGACCCTCCATTCATTTTTCAGAACTCAAACTAAGGAAGAGTGATTGTACTAACTTGTGGCATCTTACTTTGTTAAAAAAACGAGAATAGGATGTACCAGTGGGAATTTAGCAGCTTCTGTTCTTCATATGTTAGTAATGTTGCTATGCACTCAGAAGAGTGCACATTTGCATTACTTTTTTCTAGGCTGTAAGAGAATGAACTGACTATTTTTTAGTACATGATGCTTTTGAATGAGAACATATGCCAAGAAATTTATACTAGACTTTATCCATGGCCCTGAGATTTCAAAATAAAACCTGGAAACATTTATTATTATACCCCACTCCCAACCTTAGTTAACT
>NC_051407.1:44835937-44836987 GCF_015228065.2 Penaeus monodon
AATAGGTTTACTGTGTGTACCTGTGTGTCATGCACAAAGCAAATATATATGCTTACACAGATACACATTCATTTAAGAGTGTATGTACACACACATACACATTTTATTTATTTATATATGAACTCATGAAATTAACACTAGTTTGGTAGTACCAGTTATACTAAAATTTTATGATAAAACTTCTTTATGTGTGTTACTTTCTTTACTAGAAAAAAAAAAAAACAAGTTGAATACCTGAAAATATAAACAATATTGCAATAATGGGATTATAGGGCAACAACTGTGTTAGCTGAAATTGTGAGTAAAAAGCAATAGCACAAAAGGAAACTTGTAGTGTGAGACTACTTGTCATCTCTTGACTTCAACTGCCAATTAAATGGACTTTACATTGACACTACTTTTGCTTTTAAAAACAATAGGACTAAAGGAAGGATATCCAATGAACAGCCAGCCTCCGAAGGAACAAAAACTAGCGTATATTTAACCCTTTGACTGCCTGATATTCTTCCAGAATACTTGAATTAAATGTCTCTCCAAAAGCCTTATCCTCTTATTCTCTCATTACGAAAATATGACCTAGAAAACTACCACTATATAAAAATAAAAAATGCATTCACGGGTCATCCTTTCTAGTTTCAATCTTTATGTTTCGAAGAAAGACAGCCCTATAAAAGATACCTCCTAAAAGGGTTTAAATGCTAGATATGTCACTCACAGGGTCGATTCATGACACACAATAAAAAAGATTGAGTAAAATGCAAACCTGGTACCTTGTGAATAAAATGTGTATAGAATAATCCACCTATTAGCCAGTGATGCAGCCAAAGGGTCAAAAAAACCTATACCACCCTATCCAGCACCGAATTTTATTTTGGGCTCAATGTATACCCAAGGTGGCTGTGTGAAAGGGTGATAAGAATTGATTAAAGGGTTCAAAGTGAGATTCCAAGTTTCCTTTATCCCAAAAATACAAAAAAGCAAAAAAAAAATTTGTTTTCCACTTATTGTTTTTCTATTGAAAATTATCACTGACTTTAAGTCTCAATTTTG
>NC_051407.1:44837827-44841409 GCF_015228065.2 Penaeus monodon
TTAAAAGCAAAGATCCATGGCATTAGGGGGAAGACTTAGGAAACATAAAGTTGGCATTAGATGTCTCAAGATCACAGCTTCCCAGTACTCCTGGAATTGCTTCAGTGCAAGAGCAAGGTTGCTTTCACATACCAGTTGGTACCAGTGAGACTAAGTTCATTTGATATTGTTGATTTACTTGAATAGTTTAGATTTGTATTTTACAGGAACTCTTTGATGAGGTGTTTCAGCCAAGACCAGAAGACGGCGATGTGAGTGTCTTCTGCTATGCAGAGTTTAAGCTTAGACTGATGGGCTATTCATGCCTCATCCCTGGATTCTCCACATTACTGGCAAACCTAATTTTGCCAGATAGGGTTGAAGATATCGCCAGTGTACGTACATCCGTTAATCTAAGTTGATTGGTGTTTTTGTTAGTAATCAAGTTTCCTAAGGGCTATTGATACATTGGGTTAGCGAAGTTTGAAGCTTGTGTCACATAACTGAATGCTGTATTTCCAGCAGACCCATGACTTGTGCTATTTAACCTGGCTCTACTTCACCGCAGTTACAGCAACTGCTGTCGGCTATGGTGATGTCTCATGCAAGACAATAATAAGCAGATTAATCCTCACCTAACCCTTGCCACAATGGCAGATATTGAAAGTAAACTGTGGCTGACAGTCTTTGATAAAAAATACAGGTCATCAGATCATGAGGGTAATCTTCGTACTGAAGATTGAAGAAATAGGAGGTTATGCTGAGATATCCCATTTAATTAACATATGGAAGTACCTGATCAGGATATTAACGTGGTGGTTTGTGGTGACTGGGTTTATATATTATGTAAGTAAGGATATGAACTTTTGTACCAGACTAGTGAGGATGATTTTAGCCGTATTTCCGGACTTTACTCCTTATAGACCGATATTGCGCAACAAGTTAGTGTCTATGTAGTTTTCTTCCTGTTTCTTTATTCAATATTAATGTGAAATAAACTGAAAATCCTGCTGATAAAAAAAGACCAAAGCACTGTAAGAAATGGAGTGAAAAGGAAGTCTGAGGGAGCTGAGTTGCCTTTGTCTTCATACTCCCCTTTTATTTCTTTACTGTATTTTTTTTATCTTTTTTAATATTTTTCCTTAATTACCTCTCATCAGGCATATTGTGTTTTGTGGCCACCTGAACACACAGAAGATCCGTATTTTTATAAAGACAAGGATTAACAGGGATGCTGACCTGGTCTTTCTGGGCGAGTAAGTATATTGTGCTTTATACACAGTAACTCTTCACCTACATGATAAGGCTTCCGGTGGTGCTTCACAGGGCGATTCCCATTATAAAAGCTTCACTGATTTCTTTTAATCTGGTATCACTCGGAAGTATTTTTCTAAGCATATTAAATGTCCAAACCAAAAATGTAGAAAGAGTACAGCGTTTAGGAAGGTTGGGATTGTATGCTCTTTGTGTTCAATCTGCAATGCTACTAGTGATTAGCAATCGGCCCCCACTCTGGATGTTGTATGAACACCTTACTGCCGCAGTCTAAGGCGCGATCCTGAGGGAGTGTTAAGTGAATCTGGCCCTAATGTTTTCTCCTTTCACCAGCAACTTCATACACTTTGTAATTTCTTGGTCTGAATTGAGACATATTTAATGCATAGTGTCATTGTTGATTAATGTGACACCATATCTTTTGTATTTGATTCAACAAAATTGCAGTTGTACTCCGTGTGTGAACTGCGAATCACCACTCGAAGGCTTGCATCCTGTCCAAGGCCTGGTTCAAGATGGTCGAGAACTTGCTGCGGTAATCATGTTACTTTACTCTTGTTCAGACTTGAGGAAGATTGAACCCTTTCTATGTAATTTTACTTTATTAGTATTTTTCATGGTGTGGTCTAGTGTAAAGACTCTTATGTAAAGGATTTGAACTTATCATTTCCTTTCCAGATCCATAAAGCACGTGCCTGCATTTTCCTCTCAAACCAAAATAGCAAAGACCAGGAAGGGGAAGACTTAGGAAACATAAAGTTGGCATTAGATGTCTCAAGATCCACAGCTTCCCCAGTACTCCTGGAATTGCTTCAGTGCAAGAGCAAGGTTGCTTTCACATACCAGTTGGTACCAGTGAGACTAAGTTCATTTGATATTGTTGATTTACTTGAATAGTTTAGATTTGTATTTTTACAGGAACTCTTTGATGAGGTGTTTCAGCCAAGACCAGAAGACGGCGATGTGAGTGTCTTCTGCTATGCAGAGTTTAAGCTTAGACTGATGGGCTATTCATGCCTCATCCCTGGATTCTCCACATTACTGGCAAACCTAATTTTGCCAGATAGGGTTGAAGATATCGCCAGTGTACGTACATCCGTTAATCTAAGTTGATTGGTGTTTTTGTTAGTAATCAAGTTTCCTAAGGGCTATTGATACATTGGGTTAGCGAAGTTTGAAGCTTGTGTCACATAACTGAATGCTGTATTTCCAGCAGACCCATGACTTGTGCTATTTAACCTGGCTCTACTTCACCGCAGTTACAGCAACTGCTGTCGGCTATGGTGATGTCTCATGCAAGACAATAATAAGCAGATTAATCCTCACCTAACCCTTGCCACAATGGCAGATATTGAAAGTAAACTGTGGCTGACAGTCTTTGATAAAAAATACAGGTCATCAGATCATGAGGGTAATCTTCGTACTGAAGATTGAAGAAATAGGAGGTTATGCTGAGATATCCCATTTAATTATCATCTGGAAGTACCTGATCAGGATATTACGTGGTGGTTTGTGGTGACTGGGTTTATATATTATGTAAGTAAGGATATGAATACTTTTGTACCAGACTTAGTGAGGATGATTTTAGCCGTATTTCCGGACTTTACTCCATATAGACCGATATTGCGCAACAAGTTAGTGTCTATGTAGTTTTCTTCCTGTTTCTTTATTCAATATTAATGTGAAATAAACTGAAAATCCTGCTGATAAAAAAAGACCAAAGCACTGTAAGAAATGGAGTGAAAAGGAAGTCTGAGGGAGCTGAGTTGCCTTTGTCTTCATACTCCCCTTTTTATTTCTTTACTGTATTTTTTTATCTTTTGTAATATTTTTCCCTAATTACCTCTCATCAGGCATATTGTGTTTTGTGGCCACCTGAACACACAGAAGATCCGTATTTTTATAAAGACAAGGATTAACAGGGATGCTGACCTGGTCTTTCTGGGCGAGTAAGTATATTGTGCTTTATACACAGTAACTCTTCACCTACATGATAAGGCTTCCGGTGGTGCTTCACAGGGTGATTTCACTTGGTTCTACACCAACAACCCGCTCTGCTCTGGGGAAGTAATTGGTGTAGATACCAAGGAAGATGGTGTAGTGGATGTTGAGGAAGAACGGATCTAAGCAAGTAGGAAGAGCATGTCGCTTTGGAGGAAGAACTGATGGAGTGGGTGACATGGTAGCAAGAGAAGGCGATGTGGCTGCGGAGGAGACAGCAGGAAAGTTCTGATAGGCAAAGACTGGTTTCCCAAGTACCCTGTGAGGGTATACTTCAACTGTTCTGCAAAATGAAATGCACACATCAATAATTGATTCCTATAATAG
>NC_051407.1:44848099-44848229 GCF_015228065.2 Penaeus monodon
TTTATTTAAATATAATTATTATTTAAAATTTTTATATAATTTTATATGTAACCCATGTAAATATAAATTATAAATTAAAATATAAACTCTTTTTTTCTGTCTGTCGTCTATATAAAATCCCTGATTTAAC
>NC_051407.1:44848384-44848591 GCF_015228065.2 Penaeus monodon
AAGATAAAGGATTTAAAAACTGCAAGGGTTTGGGTGAATTGGAAAATAAAAAACTAACAATGAAACTATCCCCTATTATGTAAATGTCATCTTTGATGTAAAATATACCTTTTTTGAAGATATATTTTAATAGTTTTTACAATAAATTCAAAACATTTCAAGAATATTGTAGTTATCATATGTCTGGGCTTCTTTTTCTTTCAAAAA
>NC_051407.1:44848710-44849017 GCF_015228065.2 Penaeus monodon
CTCCCAGGAAAATCGGTGCTTCTACGGTACGCCACCGAATTTTGGGAATGGCACTGAACCATCTGCATCCAGCCAATAATATTATCGTGATCTTTGAACCTGGAAAGACAAATGCGTCTGCGTCACAAACTTTTCCATGTAAACATTCGTTATATTATAACAATAACTACACACTGCAGATTTTATCTGTTTCATAAACTTACTCTGATACATAAGTAAATAAATGGTGCAACAAAAGACACGAAAATAGCATTAAATAATAACAACAAAGCGTCAAATAAGAAGACTCACCAACAATTTCTTCTTC
>NC_051407.1:44856383-44856474 GCF_015228065.2 Penaeus monodon
TATTGGGGTGGTTTTTAAGCAGCCTGTGGCTATTCTTAATGCATTATTTTGTAAAATTTCAAGTTTTTTCATTTCTGTATTTTTGGCTGTT
>NC_051407.1:44857573-44857980 GCF_015228065.2 Penaeus monodon
TAACGTGAGATTTGTGCTTATTCCTTCTGTGTTCGTCTGTTCTATTAAATTTTTTATTTCTGATTTTGTTATCAAGCATTTGCTTTTTTGTTTATTGTTTTTGGAATTCTTCTTTAGCAAATTGAGCTTTTGGTCTATGTCCTGGATTGGCTCATTTTTATCAATTAGTGGGTAACTGCTGATTTTGTTTTGCCTGCTATTTTTTTTATGAAATTCCAAATCTTTCTGGATGGTGTGTTAAAGTCTAATGATGCACAGAAAGTTTCCCAACTATTCTTTTTTTCCGTTCGATAATTTTTTTTGCTTTGATTTGTAGCTTTTTGTATTCTATTCTGTTAATTTCATTTGGATTTTTCTCCATTATTAAATGCTTTATTTCTTTTTTTAATAGCTTCTCTACATTTTTC
>NC_051407.1:44858329-44858550 GCF_015228065.2 Penaeus monodon
AGGGGGGGTAATAAGCATCAAATTATTTTGCGTTATAAAATTGTACAGGTTTATTCCCGTTTTGTTTGCTGTTCTATATTGTTGTTTGGATTCCATAGTGGATGTGGGCATTGAAATCCCCTATTATTAATTTTGGGTTTTGTAACTGCTCTGTATAATATTCTATTTCTTGTTGTTCTATATGTTACAAGGATTGTAAATTAACAGTATATTTAGCCATT
>NC_051407.1:44858619-44859413 GCF_015228065.2 Penaeus monodon
CCTATACTGCATATGTTGTGTATGCAGATAGCTAAACCTCCTCCTCTTTGTTCTGTTCTATCTTTTCTCTCATTATAGTCTCTTATTTCAAAGTTATCGTTTTTTGTTAACCAGGTCTCGCAGAATGCGAATACTTTTGGGTTTCTTTGTCTATCAAATAACCTATTTCTAATTTTTTATTTAGGATGGACCTGCATTCCATAGAATTAATTTATTCATTTATGTATTCTAATATTTCTTTTATTATTGGAGTTGCTTCTGTTATTATTTCTGTTATTATGTGGATTATAGATTTGTCAGAATTTAAATTTGTGGTTACATTTGATATTAATTTGACTATTTTTTTTGCTATATCTATCCATGATGAGTTCATTTCAGCACCCTTTGTTCTTTTTTCTGGTGTTGATGTTACTTTAAGTGGTGTTGGAAGTGACCATGTTGTTGGGGAATTTTCTATTTCTAAGTTATTTGCATTTTGATCAGGTTTGTGTTTTTTCTCTTGTTTTTTCAAGTTTTGAATTTACTGATGGGTCTGGTGTTTCAGAGTCTTTTGTTTGTGTTGTTTTCTTGTGGGTGTTTTCTGGGCTGGTGTTAGTTGTGTATTTGGGTTAATGTTGTGCAAATGTTTGTGTATATTTGTGTTTTTTTGTTGGATGTTATTTGTGTTGTTCTCTGGTTGTTGCTATTTTTCTGTGTTTATGTTATGTATCTCTGCTATGGTTATTAAAGTGTTTTTGTGAAATGTTCTCTCTGTTTTTTGTGTTGTGGGATTTAGTTTGTGTAAGAGTTTCTTT
>NC_051407.1:44860009-44860526 GCF_015228065.2 Penaeus monodon
TTCCATCTCCTAAAATTCTTAAGGAGTTTTCTATGATATATTTTTGAAAAATGGATCTATTTAAGGCATCCGTTAGTTTTATTGGGTTGTTGAAGTTTGAAGTGGTTTCTGAATTGATCATATGAATAAGTACTACATGGTTTTGTACTGTTACTTGCGTTTCTGATGCGTGAAGTTGTGGTTCCGTGTTCTGTCTGCCGGTTTCTTCGTTGCGGGCTTGTTTGGAGTATGGGTAATCTTCGCTGTCACTATCTCTTCGTCTGCTGTTTTTCTGGTGATCGTTTTTCATACCTTTGTTTTTATCAGGCAGATCGCCTGGATCTAGTTCAAAAGTCGAGTTCATAAGTTTTCACTTTTAAGATTAGCACGAGCTCGTACTGACTGTTAACAGTATCGTCTCTTACCTCAAAGTCACCAACAATTTTCTCGACGACTGCCATTATCTCTGTTTGTAAACAAACGCGTTAGTGACGTCATCTCGTCCTGGTAGCCCCGCTGCGAACCAGGGCGAGTTGGA
>NC_051407.1:44861668-44861736 GCF_015228065.2 Penaeus monodon
TTTGTATTAAATTCTTGTATGTTAATTTGTGTGAGAGCTTGTTTTAATTTGGTATCATATGTTCAATA
>NC_051407.1:44863159-44863546 GCF_015228065.2 Penaeus monodon
TCAATGTTTTGTAAAATGTCGGACCATGGAGGATTGGGATATGTTAGGGATTGTGTTTATTCTTAAATTTATTTTCCATTTTTTACAGGTTTCAATTACTCTAAATATTAATGGTTTTTTTATCTTTATTTGGGTTAAATTTTCTATGCTTTTTAAATTTAAAGGGTTTTAAAATTGGCATATTACTGTTTTTAAAAATTTTTTAAATTAATTGAATACATTCTAATTCCTTTATTCTTTTTATCATTGGTATTTGGTTTGTCAATGCTTGTAGAGTTATTGTTGGTATAGATCTGAAGGATCCTGTTGCAATTCTCATTGCATTATTTTGGATAATTTCAAGTTTTTTCAATTCTGTTTGGTTTGTTGCTCCATATATTGTAATTT
>NC_051407.1:44863616-44863680 GCF_015228065.2 Penaeus monodon
AAGTTAATGCTGTTAGTTTTTTCATAATATTTATTCTATTCATTGATTTTGTTTTTACATATGT
>NC_051407.1:44864698-44864909 GCF_015228065.2 Penaeus monodon
CTTCTTTTTCCTTTTTGTGAGTATTTTTTTTTTGTTTATTGTTATATTTTCATATTCTTTTTTAAATATTCTAGTTTATTTGTTATCTCTGTTACTGGGAAGTTGTTATTAATAAAAGGATACTCACTTGTTGTTGTTTTGCCTGTCTGTTTCTTTATAAAATTCCCCATATTTTTTTTGCTAGGAGTTTTAAAGTTTATCGACGCGCAAA